>NW_027397074.1:35945369-35970174 GCF_003265705.2 Callorhinus ursinus
TCTGGAAAACAGTACGGAGGTTCCTCAAACAGTTGAAAATAGAGCTATCATACGATCCAGCAATTGCACTACTGGGTATTTACCACAAAGATAAAAATGTAGGGATCCGAAGGGGTCCGTGCACCCCAATGTTTATAGCAGCAATGTCCACAGTAGCCAAACTGTGGAAAGAGCTAAGATGTCTATCGACAGATGAATGGATAAAGAAGATGTGGTATATATACACAATGCAATATTATGCAGCCATCAAAAGGAATGAGATCTTGCCATTTGCAACGACGTGGATGGAACTGCAGGGTGTTATGCTGAGTGAAATAAGTCAATCAGAGAAAGACATGGATCATATGACCTCACTGATATGAGGAATTCTTAATCTCAGGAAACAAACTGAGGGTTGCTGGCGTGGTGGGGGGTGGGAGGGATGGGGTGGCTGGGTGATAGACATTGGGGAGGGTATGTGCTATGGTGAGCGCTGTGAATTGTACAAGACTGATGAATCACAGATCTGTACTTCTGAAACAAATAATGCAATATATGTTAAGGAAAAAAAAAAGAAGAAGATAGCAGGAGGGGAAGAATGAAGGGGTGTGAGTCGGAGGTGGAGACGAACCATGAGAGACGATGGACTCTGAAAAACAAACTGAGGGTTCTAGAGGGGAGGGGGTGGGGGATGGGTTAGCCTGGTGATGGGTTTTAAAGAGGGCACTTTCTGTGTGGAGCACTGGGTGTTATGCACAAACAATGAATCATGGAACACTACATGAAAAACTAATGATGTAATGTATGGTGATTAACATAACAATAAAAATTATTAAAAAAATAAAAAATAAAAATAAATTTTAGTATTTTTAAGAGATTAATTTAAAAATAATAATAGTAAGAGATTAAGGCTTTATTTCCAGCCAAGAATTTAGTATCATAGATTAAAGGTGGTCACAAATCACTTGACCTTTTTTTCATTGACTGGTAGGGTCTCATCTCCACGTCTGGAATCTAAGTGAGCTCGGTGACTTTTGGATCAGTACGGTATGACATGGTGACCTTGTGTCTCTTTCTAAGTCTAGCTTTTAAGAAACTGGTAGTTTCTAATTATAACATCCTGGCATGCTCATTGGGAGTGCAGTTATCTTCCATGTAAGAAGTCTGATTGTACCAGGAGAGTCATGTTATGAAGCTCGGCTGGCCACATGGAGAGCCAGATGGTTGTCTAGTCAGCCCCTCGCTATTACAGCCATTTCAGCACAGGCACCAGACATGAGATAACCCTAGCCCCAGCCGCTCTCTAACTGTGAGACCCCAAACAAGAACCACTTCAGCTGAACTCAGTCAACTCACAGAACAGTATGAAATAAGTAGTTGTTTTAAGCCATTAAGTTTTGGAAGTGATTAATATGCAGTACTAGATATTAGGAACACCTGATCTCCAAATTGTTGCTCAGGTTAATGGGATGTTATGGGTAATTGCATTTAAAATAAAATGTATCAATGGGGCCATATGGACTCTCTTTTTACTAAAATAGTGTATTTCTATCTATGATAACTGGGACAAAAAACAGGAAATAGTAAGAAGTTGCTGAATGTTTAAGGACTGAACTGAGTTTGAAACTAATTGTTGCAGTGACCTACTGGCCAAAGAAGTCCAGAAGGAAAAAGAGACAAATGTATTTGCAACTGTGGATGAATTTGATGAGCCTGAGAATGATTCTATTCTTATAATATCAGAGAGTGTATCTCTTAGGAGTTCTTTCATCATCCCGCAGAGAACAGTCAGCATTTCTCTGTGGGGCCCTATAGACCTGGGAAATTTTTGTTTTGTGAGATGAATCTTTATTCACTTCTCTATCTGGGACTGTTTGTGTATTATCAGAATATGTGAAAATGTCCCATTGCATATTTGTATACTTTCCACCATCCTACCTTTGAGTCCTAGATCTGTACTTATCAGACCCATGATCTACCTAGATCACTGGCACTCAGTATCTTACTCTGTAAAATGAAGATAATGACTGTAATCATTATTGTGTTTATAAGTTTATTTTATATACTTTATAAGTCTTTTATAAGTCTTTATTGTGAAGAACAAATAGAGAATTCATGAAAACCTCGGGGAAGTTTCTGGCAGATAGTAGATGCTTGATGCCCAATGCCATATTATTAATATTAATCTTATCACCATATAAATAATAACAATGGAAATAAGTAGCGACAAGAAAGCTTGTTTACAAAGAGATTAAGTTTATAGTTTCTCTATTTTTGAGCAAAGGGTCCAGTGGAATCCCAGTCCTTCCCCACTGCTATTTGCAATTGTCTTAAAGATTAAAAAAATATCTATTTCCTTGAGTAAGTAATAAATATTTGGATGCCAGTGTAAACTGTTCTCTGTGTTTTTCTTTCATTTTAAATAGAACAAGTCTATATTTTGGAAGCATGTATATCATGCAGTATGGACCAGGTAGTGGAGGACTGTATAGTTCTCAGATGATACTTAAGAATTTCTTGCCTAAGGTTGAACTGAGTAAGGAACAGTACACGGTGAGGGGAGATGACTTTCCCTTCCTGGGGTAGTAGAGATGAAAAAAGACATAAAATTCTTCATAATGTGGGGGGTTCCCCCCACTTTCATACATTAACTCTCTCCATTGCTTGTCTTAGGGTCCTCATTTTCTACGTGTAGTTACATATATTTGTTGCATCGCCTCATCTTTGGGAAGTTGTTCATCTCTTCCTCCTGCCAGGGTCCCTCACCACTGTCCCCTTCTCTGGCTAATGTGCAACATTTATTTTTCTACTCTGGCAATAGAAATCACTCTGGGAAGTCTGCTTAGACGCACTAAAAAACTAAAAAGTTACATGTCTCCTTCCTTAATGTTTGTGTGACTGCCTGAAATTTGCTTTATCGAACACCTGTCCTACTCTACTGAAAAAATGTCTGTCTCTTCCAGTAGATTGTAAGATCCTTGAGGGAGCTTGTTTTCACTGGTGTGTACATTGCTTGGCATACAGAAAGCAGGTACTCAGTAAATACTTGTTGAGTTAAGGAATAAAGAGATGCCCAAGTCAGAGGATCTACTCTGTTGAGGCCTCTCAGGAGAAAAAGAGCACGCTGCTACAGAAATTATAATCTGTGGCTCAGTCCCCTCTTGTTCAACTACCTTTGGAGCTAGTTGAGTTTTAGAACTTTCTTTTTCTTTCCATTTACTTTAGCTTTTGTGTTTCCATATTTATCTAGTTTATATCACATATTACTTATGGGCCTGAGCTCTCCCTTTGTTAAAACATTGACCTGTTTTTATATTTTAACCCAAAAGTTTGAATTTGTTTTTGCAGTAATAGTGGTGGTGATTGCCACTGCAAACATGGATGTTCCCTTAACACACATTAAGACCTTATCACACTCTATAGTATTCCAGAAAGGAAGGTGAACTGTTTTCAAAGGTAATAAATAGATTTAACAACAAAGGATGTAAACACCTCATGAAACAAAAAGTCTCTAGTCATATGAATGACTTGTGGCTAAACATTTCAACAGGATCCGCCTTTGTTTCTTTGATCTTTAGGTTTTTTACTTTTGAATGTCCGCACCTGGCAAATGCAGTAAAATACACTGCATCTGGATTACAGAATGCAAATAACATCCGTTCAGGCAAACCTTCAAGAAGAGCTGCCTTGATATCTGCATCATGCATTGGAAATAAATTGATTTGGACTGCAGTAGGAACTTTATATAATTTTATATGATTTTTAGCTTTAACTTTTTTGGGGGATGGACCTATTATGCCTCCCTCTTTGGTACTGAATAGGACATTTTACTATTCTTGGTCTCATTTTAATACAAACAATATTAATCTAGTATTTTACTAAGAATGATTAGTCTTGCTTCTTAAGTGTACCTTCCTTCTTGCTTTGCTTTAAATGACTTCTAAAACACAGGAGAGAATCATTCATTAGCAAGATTCTTAAAAATTTCCTTTACATTATTTATTGTCCTTAAGTTTTAGGTACCTTGGAAAAATGTAAAAATTTGAAACAAGAATTTTTTCCAATTGTACATCATCATGACTTCCTTTTTATCAAAACTTTTATGAATAGGGTTAGGAAAAGTGCAGGGATTGGCAAAAAATAGATGAAGGCAAATATTAATTATTGTGTATAATTGAGTAATGTGCCTTGGGGGAAAATGTTTCTGAGACAGGTTTTATGTTAAATAGACAACCATGTGACTCAGTGCTCCAAGAAAACTTGTATATTATGTTCTCTTTAAGTGGATTGTTAAACTTGCTTTTAGATATAATAAAAGTGATTCTAGGTTACTTAAGCAATTTATAATAATTTTAAGGTCTTTTTACTGAAAGCTATTTGGTTATTATGTATTTATATGTGGCTGAGGCAACTGGGTTATGATTTTTAATTTCTATTATAAAGTGGCCATTGTTTATAGAAGGTATGCTAAGAATATGTTATATTCAAAGTGTATAAAATTATACACAATTAATATCTATTCATTCAGACAGTGCTTTGGTTCTTTTAATTTTTTTCCTATCCCTATCCATCTAAATATCCAGATGTTTGGTGTTACATGTGATTGTATGAAAGCTCTGATCTGAAATCCTATGGCTTACTGGATTACCCTTTACCCACATGGTTTAAATTAATAATAAAAAAATGAACCAGGGCAATCTTGAAACAAAAGAACAAGACTTTATTGTATAACAGAATTGCAGATGTGGAAAGGTGCTCATAATAAAGACAGAATATTTCTGTTTCATAGAGCATCTGGAATGCCACAAGATCTCTAAGTTATCAGGAGCTAATGTTAGACAGCCTTGGTTTGCGATTAATTTAATATTCAGAGAAACTTTTTTTAAGGCTTTATGCCACTCATCATCATAATGTCATTTTTGCAATCCTAAAATGATTTACAAAGTCAACTCTCCCCCCTAATTTCTAAAACAATATTAAGACATCAAAAAGTTTCAGATACAAACTTCAAAGGGCAGCCAAATCAGAGATTTCTGGCTAAGACAGTTTAGATCATTTAATATCCTCTGGTTTCCCTAGGATTAAATTACAGCTTATAGAATTCTTGGAATCTAGCTAAGGAAGTATTATATAATACAGCATGGCAATTTTGGGGAGGCTGGGAGAGGACTGCACAGAGAAGGAGATTCCATCTTTCCAATGTATCAACTTTTCAGTGAGTGCTGGTGAAATATTAGAGGTGGGAGAAGTTATCCCCGTGTGAACGCGACGCTCCAGTAACCAAAGAAATGTTCATGTGTCAGCCCAGGATGATGTTCCTGTGGGGACACTCACTTTCTTCTTTGTTGAGTCGTCACATTAGAGTGAAGCTTAGGTTCAAGGAGTGAAATGAGGAATCATGAGTGAATATCTGAGGCAGGAACTGATAACAGGAATTCCTTCTGACACAGTCCCACGAAGACAGTTCTTCATCCCTGTGGTTTTCTAGGGACAACAGTGACTGCTAGTTGCTTGCTGGTGCCACCATGCAGTATGCAAGAGTCACACCACACATCATTCTGACTGTATGAACAATCCTGTATGTCACCACTTGGTTTCTCTGAGGAAATTCAGCATTTTCTAAAAGAACCGCATTCCGCTCCAAGTTGAGCTGGTAAAGGAGAGGGTCTGTGAAGCAAATGTTAGTGCTGTGACTCAGCCAAAACATAAGTGATTGTTACAGGAAATGACCTGGTACAGAGGACTTTTCATCCCAAACATACACATGTCGCCAGAAAGATGAGCGCATTGTACGTTGTGAGGTGCATAAAAGCAAGCTCGGATCACCGTCAGGATGATATATTTTTAAACAAGATTTTGACGACCTTGGGCTACCCCAGTTGGTCTGAGAGTAGGTTTGTTTCTATGCCTTAAGTTGGCAACAATTGCACTGAAGTTTTCATAATTGGAGAGGGAAGCAACAACAGCAAAAGATAGGAATTAGAGAAAAAAGCATTTATAGAAAAATTACTTTTCACAATTTTAAATTTGATGTAAAAATATAAATGTGTACCTGTGGTTCCTAATTTCACTGTTTTGTGCATATGCACGAGAGCATCAGTACCCTTAAGCCACAACAGTGTGATTTAAGTGAGAGATCTGCTTAAACATTCAATGCGTCTAAACCACAGTCTTAGGAAAACCAGAGTTCCCTTTGTAGATAAATTTCAATTTAGCATAACTAAATAGATCTAAACCCTTATTAGTTCAAGCTGCATTTTATACTGTTCCTAACATGTGTTGATCCTCCCAGTGTATTTTATTTGTACTTCACCTTCGAAATGTCGATATGCTATTCTATCAGAACGTGATTACTCTTTATTGTTTTTAAAGGGCAAAGAACAAAACTCTCTATTTGCTATAGCATAAAAGTCTTGCACAAATTCCTCGATGTCATATTTTTGGGTCCATTTTCTTCCTTGGATTCTCCTGTGTAGTTGGTTACCTAGAATTTCTTTGTGTGTAAAATGTCTCAATGAAAGGAAACCTTAACAGCACGTTCAAAACTGTGGTCACCGTGACCATGATGTCACTTTACACTTTCATTGCATGATATTGGTTTGTCTATCCTTGTTTTATTTTATTATTTAATTAATTAATTTATTTTTTTGGTCTATCCTCATTTTAAAGATAAATGAAAGTTGATGAAGAGGGAGTAGGTAAAAGATAAAAGCACCAATAACTTTAGGAAGCAGGGTAGAGAGAGACACAAAATATCAAAATAGGGTTGAAAGACCCTGTGTAGGAGAGATGGCTACTGAGCTGTGGTTGGAGCCATGCCATGTGTTTTGCCAAAAACATTAAAATTATGGTAATAAATAATGGTGGATAGAGAAGAAGACCCATTTAAATTGGGTTTGACTTCAGGGAGTTCATCAGTGATAAAATGTTATCCTTTTGCCTTTAGCTTGACAATCCTTCCATCAGCTTCCTATGTATCTGCCAGCATCTGGGTTATTTAATTTTATTTAAAAAATCCAGTTTCCTCTCTTTTGAGGTCACACACTAGTGCTCAACAGGGACCAAGTAGGTAGAGAAAAAGGTAGAAGGTAAAATACCTGTTTACCAAATAGGTAAATCCTATTTGGGATTATATATTTTTAAATAAGATTTTAGAAATCTTGGATCTGGAAAGACTCTTTTTTTTTAATTTAAATTCAATTAACCAACTTAAAGTTTCAGATGTAGTATTCAATTAGTTTCAGATGTAGTGTTTCAATAATTTATCACTTGCGTATAATACCCAGTGGTTTCTTTCTAAAAGGTGCAGCTGGTACCTCAATGCTATCCACTCACTGCTATGTGGGAACATGAGGTTTTTGTAGGTGTAGATAACTCCTCACCATGTTAATAAGAAAACAAGAATTCTATTTTCCTACTACTAAAAAAAGTGCTGTAGAAAAAGTCAAAAGCAAACATAAAATTTTAGTATTAAGTAATTCATTTCAGGGATCTTTAACTCAAGGGAATTAAATTAAATCACATAGGAACATAATTTTGTGTCTGGATATAGCGACCACATGGTAAAATACACATTCCTTTCTTTGAAAATCAAAAACCTGTGGAGGATATGGAAACATATGAGATCCTGGATATCCAGAGGGGAAGAATCAAGGCTTTGTATTTCCTTTATTCTATCAGTTCTTCTCACTTTGTCAGTTTTTTTTTTTTCTCCTTAAGAATGACTCTCATGCAAAACCAAGGGACATTAGAACACAGGTTTTTTATGAACCATTATGTCTTCCACTGTCTGATTTTTAAAAAAAACTCATATATGTTGTTAAAGCAAAAAAAAAAAAAAAATTCCAATGATTACATCAAGGTGGTTTTGAAGGCACTGCTCTATTAAGTCCTCTGAACTTACACAGGTTCCCCCATAGACATATGTCATCAGTTGTCTGAATTCCATTTAGATTATGTTTCTGAGAACTGAACATTCACTGACAAGAACATGTGTGCTAAATGCAAATATTTGATTTAAAGGTAGGATTTAGCAGGATTTGCTGTGTCTATTATGCAGGAGATTGCTGTAGCCTTATTACTTGTGAGATGGTTTGGGGGCATACCTTTTAAAAATCAATCAGGAGCCTTTGATAAAGGGCCTAGGTAATGTCATCTGTTTTTCAGGTATTCAGTTGGTATGTGTATTTGTTGGAAATCACTTGGACCCTATGAATTACATGGTCTCTGTTAGACTACTTTTTACCAATGAGACTTGTGTTATTTTTCAAATAAATAAAAATATTTTGTGTATAAGGAAAAATTTGGTAACATGAGAAACGTGTAAAGACCATAGCAAAGAATTATCTTTCAGGCAAGATATGTCTCTTTGTAATTCTTCATCAAATACTAATTGTAATAGAGCCCCATATAAAATAAATTTATAGCTCTAACCGATGGTTTTAGGTTTTTCAAGTAGCAGGAATGAAATTTTTTTGTATCTGTGTACTTTTTTAGTTAAACATAAATAGGGAGAGATACATATGAATTAATACAAATGACTCAGAAGCTAAGAAATCTCTCTTTAATTAAAAATAAATAAATCTAAAGAAGCTAGATGACTTTAGGTATGCTTAGACTCCCCAATTACTGTTTACAAAAGAAAATATAGGTAATGATATATCAGTCTTCTCCAAAGACATGTGCTTTCCAAGATGACCTAACATTGAAGACCTTTCCTTTGTAGTTAGTTGCTAATGTCTAGGTTCATCTCTTGCGTTGGGCAACTGCAGAGACTGGTCTGGATCTTGTGTTTGTTTAGGGGATGAAGCTGAGGAGCACTGCACTGTACTCTTTTTCTGAACAACCAGAAAACGTTAAAAACAAAAGAAACACTAAAACTCAATTTCAAGGGGCGCCTGGGTGGCTAAGTTGGTTAAGTGTCTGCCTTCAGTTCAGGTCATGATCCTAGGGTGCTGGGATTGAGCCCCAAATCAGGCTCCCTGCCTGCTTCTCCTTCTCCTGCTCCCCCTGCTTGTGCTCTCTCTCTCCCTCTCTCTCTCTCTCTCTCTGTTAAATCAATCAATCTTTAAAAAATTCAGTTTCATGATCCTGGAGTCCTGGGATTGAGTCCCACATCGGGCTCCCTGCTCAGCAGGGAGTCTGCTTCTCCCTCTGACCCTCTTCCCTCTCGTGCTCTCTATCTCTCATTCTCTCTCTCAAATAAATAAATAAAATCTTAAAAAAATAAAAAAAAATAAATTCAGTTTCAAAATTTCTTTCCTTTTTAAATTTTTGTTTAAATTCTAATTATTCAACATACATTAAGTACAGTATTGGTTTCAGGAGTAGAATTCCAGTGATTCATCACTTACATATAACACCCAGTGCTCCCCATAACAAGTGACCTCCTTAATACTCATCACCCATCTAGCCCATCCCCTACCCACCTCCCTCCATCAACCCTCAGTTTGTTCTCTTTCATTAAGAGTCTCTTATAATTTGTTACCCCCCCTTTTTCTGCCCTCCCATATGTTCATCTGTTTTGTTTCTTAAATTCCACATATGAGTGAAATCATATGGTACTTGTCTTTCTCTGACTGACTTATTTCACTTAGCAGAATACTCTAGTTCCACCCACGTCATTGCAAATGGTAAGATTTCATTCTTTTTGATGGCTGAGTAGTATTCCGTGTGTGTGTGTGTGTGTGTGTGTGTGTGTGTGTATGTGTGTGTGTAAAATACATCTTTATCCATTCATCAGTCGATGGACATTTGGGCTGGTTCTCCATAGTTTGGCTTTTGTTGATAATGCTGCTATAAACATCAGGGTGGATGTACCCCTCTGAATCTGTATTTTTGTATCCTTTGGGTAAATACCTAGTAGTACAATTGCTGGGTTTTGGGTAGTTCTATTTTTAACTTTTTGAGCACCCTCCAAACTGTTTTCCAGAGTGGCTGTACCAGTTTGCATTCCCACCAATAATGCAAGAGGGTTCCCCTTTCTCTGCGTCCTCACCAACCCCTGTTGAGGGGTCTAAGAAAGATGCTAACATTGTAGCTCCTCAGATTATCTTAGGCCAGTCCACACTGATGGAGTTGACTTCTAGACACAGCTTTGTTGATGTTGACAGTCTTGTCCCCTCCTTTAGAGCTTTCAGTTGGCCTCCCTTCGCATTCAGTTCCTCTACATTTTAAGAGTGGTTGTCTTCCTTTTTTCCAGGTGGTCAGTGATTACTTGAAGGGAGCATCATGGGTATCTACACCCATAATGTCTAGAAAATGCTTTAAGGATTTCATGAATCATAACAGTGGGATTTTGACTTTATTCTTTGGCATATTGAAGTTTCTGTTTAGATTTGTATTTCTTTAAAGGCAGATATTCTAGCCATCAAAAGCCCTAGTGTTTACTGCCAACGATTTATGAACACCAAATTTCTATTTTAATTAAGCCCTTGTTTGGAAAAATTAGAATTTTTGTTTTATGTCAATATATGTTTAGAACCATTTGGAATGGTGAGATGTGGTTGAGTGGCATTGTATGCTAAATGATATTTAGTATTTTATTCTCCATCTACTTTGGGTGGTCAAATTTGTATGTATATGTAGATATATAATAAAAATATATATGGAATTTTTTCCTGCTTTGTCAAAAATATGTTTTCAAAGCATTTTTTCATTGGACAGCCTGTCTTTGGGTTTACTAGACAGTGCTTCTGATAGGTTGTTCAGGTTTTTGATAAAGTTGAAAAATAGAATGTAACTGAATAAAGATAATAGTGCTAAGCTTTGTTCCATGACTATTTTTGCTGAGGAGAAATTAAAAGTAGATTCTGGTAGAGCAGAGTCACATGGTAAGTAGACGTGCAGCGGATGGCAAACTCCGGCTAAGGAGGAATTGTGAATTAGGATAGAAAGATAAAAGGAGGGTGGACAAGAATCCACATGTTTATCCTTTATAGATATTATTTACTCTGTATTGCTCTCTTGATTTATTTAAAAATATTTATTTAGTGCTTCCTATGTTTTAGGCATTGTACTCTCTGTCTCTGGTCACCCTCTCCCTTTTTCTGTCATAAACTTGATTTAATTTGTGGCTAAGTCACCCCCTTGCCTTTCTATTTGATTTTTCTCATTCTCATTTTGTTAACATCGACATAGTACTGCTTTTGTTGTTTCACTCTACATGCTCCATGTTGGTCATTAAAAATTATGCAAAAAACGTTGTGCATTGGCGTGAGACAGATACTTAAGTCTTTTTCCAGGCACTCTGGCGGTTAGGAAGGTTGCCTCCAAGGTATATCAGACAAAGAGCAGTATGTCCATATAATAAATTTGTAGTTTCAGATAAAGTAGCAGATGAGGTGTAGCGGCAAAAACCATGAACTTGGAAACCAGGATTCCTGCGCTATACAGAATTAGTTATTACTCTACATGGTATTGAAAAGGTCTGTAATATTTCTAGCCTCACTTCCATCCTCTATAGAATTAAAGGGCTTATTTGGTTATTTGGTTACTAGGGTCCTTTCCATTATAAAATTAGTTCTATTATTTTAAGAGTACAGCCTTATTAGGGAGGTGAAATTGTGTTATCTATTCATTTGGTCGATCAGGAATTTATCTAAATTAATTTATAAAATGTGAATTAATAGTATCAGACAAGACTCCCTAAGGTTATCTGTTTAATTAACTTTTTAGAATCTGGGAATCACCAGGCAGTATAACTACTAAAAATTTCAGGACTCATTAGCAGAATGAACAGGTATTTTTGAACATCATTAAGAAAGTATGTAACCGTCCTCATTATTGTATCTCAGTATCTATAAGAAATAAACTTTCCTGGAGTCATTTAAACTCACTTGCTTGTTTTAACTCTCTCAAAAGATAAGGTGAGTTAGCGCTGTGAACTGTGTAAGACTGTTGAATCACAGACCTGTACCTCTGAAACAAATAATACATTATATGTTAAAAAAAAAAAGAAGAAGAAGAAGATAGCAGGAGGGGAAGAATGAAGGAGGGGAATTGGAGGGGGAGACAAACCATGAGAGACTATGGACTCTGAGAAACAAACTGAGGGTTCTAGAGGGGAGGAGGGTGGGGGAATGGGTTAGCCTGGTGATGGGTATTAAGGAGGGCACGTTCTGAATGGAGCACTGGGTGTTATATGCAAACAATGAATCATGGAACACTACATCAAAAACTAATGATGTAATGTGTAGTGATTAACATAACATAAAAAAAGATAAGGTGAGTTAGACATCAATTTCTTTTAAGTAACAACCATTTATTGTTATTGATAGCCTCCTTCACATTCCATGAAGTCATACCTCTGACTCTTTCTTCTCTAGAATAAATAGTATTTTTTAAACATTGTATTTGCCAACTTAAGGGGTTTTCAGTGAAGCTAAATGATCTAAAATGAATGTTTTGAGTAATTGTTACTTGGTGAACTTCACTGTATCACAGGGCATAAAACAGAAATATGATCTCCTTAATCTTGATTCTATTTTCTACATGTTCCATAACTTCCTCCATCAATACAACCAAAGCAGCTGAAAGTTAGAAAACTGTGGTACTTGTCTTCAAATCCCTTTGCACTTAGGTAGTGGGTGTGAAAACAGGAATGTAAGAAACAGAACATGTGTGATATATGAATCAAAGTGTAGAGGCTATTTGGTGTGAAACAATGTGATCCTTGTAGCTCCTGCTAATGCATCATTCAGCAAATGCCTGAAGAAGACAGAGTTTTCAATGGCAAAAACAGTCTCCTGGAAATAGACCCTTCATTCAGTCTTGCATGAAACTTTACTGGATGAAAACAAAGAAATATCTTTATCTTACCAACTTAAAATAGGTGACTGTAATTGGATATACATAACAAATACATGGAAATAAATTTGTTCACATCATTACCTGTATTCTGCAAAACTAGCTGCTTTCCATTTTCAGTTAAAATTCTTAACAAGTCAAGGTGTCACATGTAACACATGGAAACAAACAAATGTGGCTAAGGTATTTTTTTTTGAAGGGTGTAACTTAATTGGTTTTCCTGACCCGATATTTTGGCTCCCAAAATATGATTGTAGTAATTAGGTAGAATTCACACAGCCCCAGACAGCTGAATATAAATACTTGGAAAGATTCTTTAATCCAGAACTTCATGAAGGTGATATGCGTAATCTTTGAGAATGACCGAAACATAGACTTCTATTCAGTTAACTAATATTATTATATAACAATTTAGAGAACAAATGTTGCAAACCTCAAATCATTTTATTCAAGAACTGATAAAAATGGATATGGGCAAGAAAGAATATGAAAAAGAGAATTGTTCCATTCTGGTCTTACACAGGTATTTATGATCTTATTTCTGTGTGTTCCTGATTTTGTTTGTTGTTTTTTTTTAATTATTTATTTTTAAAGATTTTATTTGTTTGAGAGAGAGAATGAGTGCTCGCTTCGGCAGCACATATACTAAAATTGGAACGAGAGAGAGAATGAGAGAGAGAGAGGGAGAGCACAAGATGGGGGAGGGTCCGAGGGAGAAGCAGACTCCCCACTAAGCAGGGAGCCTGATGCAATACTCGATCCCGGGACTCCAGGATCATGACCTGAGCTGAAGGCAGTCTCCCAACCAACTGAGCCACCCAGGTGCCCCCTGATTTTGTTTGTCTCATGTTCTTGTATGCCTTTTTTCTTTGTTTCAGTGGACCCTGTTTCTATTTGCAGAAAATACTTTGTCTCTATTACTGCAACTGCTCTAAGATCTCTAAATATTGATTAATACCATGACTGTGGAAGTTTTTTATTTTATTTTTCCCCTTCATAAGCCCTGTGGAATATCTTGAGCCATTTATTTCTTCAGCATTGACTTCCCTCATTTGTTCAGTACTGCCGGTCAACTTTCTAACTGGAGAGTCTATTCTCTGATATGTACCTCTGCTGTGATTGGAAAGAGTCAGATATCAGAATGTTTTACTTCTCCTGATTCCTGAGTGGGGCCAGAGTTGAAAATGCATCCTTCTGTGGATGGCCTCATGACACAAACTATGGAATTCCATTAAACAAGCCCAAACTTTCTATTGTCCCCTATCCTCATCCCCCACCTATAGAATTTCAGAAATGTTACTTCATATGAGTTTCACCACTTCTGGTCCCTTGACATTCCAACTTCCTTCCCCATTGCCAGGCCCATGAACTACCAAGTCCCCACCTGTTTACATCATTTTTGCATTTGCAGTTTCACTTCCTTTTCCTGGGGATATTTTGCCTGTGTTTCCTCTAAGTAGATCCTCTGCTCTTTCACAGAACCTTTTCAGTTTCCCCTCCATTGTTCTCTGTATCCACAGGCTGGTTGCAGCGTGGACAGGTGGTAGAAACCGTTGGAATGTGTTTTTTCTTTTTTTTTACTTATGTATAATTTGAACTTGGAGTGTGGTCTGTCTAATGCTGAAGCCATGGGTTTGTGTGGATTGATTCTTACCTTGTTGATTTTATTGTTTTGGGAGGGTGAGGAGGAGATTTGGAAATGGTCTCCATTGTTCTCCAAACCCCCAGCGTTTGTATTTTTAATTAAGGTATGATGCGAGCTTGTAAATATTGTTGGAGGACTACATGGTATCATGGATATAAAGGTTCAAACACTCCATCTAGAATATAGTTGCTCACTGGAAGAACAAAGATTAGTTTTCTTCTATCTTGTGGGGGACATTTTAGGGACATGTCTTGTAAGCTGTGTGGACTTAATCATTGGTGTTTCTTATTATTACCCTTACGTGTGTCTACTGCCACCAGGATCAAAATTCTGCTACTCACTTTTGGTTGAGTCCAAGCCCTGATTCCTTTTTATATAGGTGTTGTTCCATTAGGATTTTCAACAGTGATATTTAAAAAAAATAGAGTAACACTTTAGAGATAGCATATGATTGGGACATGTTATATCTTTTTACAAACGTCAGAAAAGTGCTTGCAGTTAGAATGCCTCAAACTTTTAATTTTAGCTTTACCTCTGAGCAGCTGTGCATATTGGAGTATATGTGTTTGTATAAGCTTTCTCGAATTTTTTGGGAACAATATTGTGTATAACATGAGCAAGGAGCAAAAGATAATTAACCAGGTGTTTCTTCAGTCATCTTGTGATTGAGAATTTATACTAACTGATGGCTAGCTCACCCTGCAACTCAAAAATAAGATGCTATGACTTGTACATGATAAAGGATTCATTGGAATGATCTGATTTCAAGGTGATTTTGTATATAATGGAAAAGTGGGAAGATTTAGAAGAGAAATGAAAATTTCATTTCATTTTATATATTTAATTCACTAAAATCTTATACTAAACTGAGAGTTCATTTTAAAAAGTTGTTTGCTCCTGTTACTCTCCCTCTGTAAGTTTGGTTCTACTACAAGAGCCTCTAGCCTTCAATAAAATTTATATTAGTCTAATATTATTATATGATCACAATACTAATTAATATTTTATGATAGATTATAACATAAGGTACAATAGTTGTTACTATGTTATACTAATATGTTTATACTAGTATGGCATGTATGGTAATATAATATATAAAATGTATATTTTAAGTATGATAATATAACATGTTTCATCTTGGTCTTTCTTTTATCATAATGAGTATCAGTCTTTACCATGTGACTCTAGCTCTTTGAGGATACAAATTGTCTATATGTTCAGGGTCAGTATGCTGCACTTAATGGATCATCCCTAAATTTCTATTCCTTAGGTACATTTCTTAACATATCAGCTCATTGAAATATGAAAAGTCCTCCCCCCCCCCAAAAAAAAACCATGTTCTGTGTCAGGTAAGTTTTAAAAAATTGTAGGTTAAAAAATAAAGTTTATAGGTTTCTTTTCTTTTTTTAAAGATTTTATTTATTTGACAGAGAGAGAGAGCATAAGCAGGGGGAGGGGCAGAGGCAGAGGGAGAGCAGGCTTCCTGCTGAGCAGGGAGTCCCAGTTGGGGCTTGATCCCAGGACCCTGGGATCATGACCTGAGCCAAAGGCAGACGCTTAACGACTGAGCCACCCAGGTGCCCCATAAATAGGTTCCTTTAACAGCAGGACTTCTCAGGGTCTTTGATTAGCTCATGTGTATTGTGACTCTCACAGGGAAGTTTTAGCATGAGTGATTGCATTCATTCATTCATTCATTCAGCATATTTTTAGTGTCTTACATGTGTCAGGCAGTGTTCCCATTTATTTGGACTTGAACAGAGAACAAGAAGTCAGGGTCTCTTTTCCATGGAGTTCTCCACTGACAAAGTTTTTTTCATTATCATTATTTAAATTTTTTTAAAATTTGAGTATAGCTGATGCACAATGTTACATTAATTTCAGTTGTACAACCTGGCGACTCAATATCTTTACATATAGTTATGCTGTGCTCCCCACATATGTAGCTACCGTCTGTCACCATGCACACGGTATATTTTTCCAATGGATATCTCTTTGGAATAACTATTACTCTGCCCTGAATATTTTTTTAAAGATTTTATTTATTTATTTGACAGAGAGAGCACAAGTAGGCAGAGTAGACAGAGGGAGAGCAAGAAGCAGGCTCCCCGCTGAGCAGAGAGCCCGACATGGGGCTCCATCCCAGGACTTTGGGATCATGACCTGAGCTGAAGGCAGTTGCTTAACTGACTGAGCCATCCAGGTGCCCCTGCCCTAAATATTTTTAAATTAATATTATATATGATACTATGTACCTCTCTCTTCTTCTGCCTCTGTTTTCACTTCTATTTAGAGGTACTTGGATGCCTGATCACTACCATAAATGCTAATAGCAAATATTTATTGAAATTAATGAAATTAATTTAACATTTTGTGTCAACTTACTCAAAAAAAAATTAAATAATGATAATGAAAAAAACTTTGTCAGTGGAGAACTCCATGGAAAAGAGACCCTGACTTCTTGTTCTCTGTTCAAGTCTGAATAAATGGGAACACTGCCTGACACATGTAAGACACTAAAAATATGCTGAATGAATGAATGAATGAATGCAATCACTCGTACTAAAACTTCCCTGTGAGAGTCACAATACACATGAGCTTTGATTACAAAGACCCTGAGAAGTCCTGCTGTTAAAGAAACCTATTTATGGGGCACCTGGATGGCTCAGTTGGTTAAGCATCTGCCTTTGGCTCAGGTCATGATCCCAGGGTCCTGGGATTGAGCCCCAAGTCGGGCTCATATGCTAGTTATGTAAATAAATGAACATTGAGTTCCCTAAATAAAATGACAAAGCAAAATGATACAACCCTACTTAGTCCTGAAGGTAAAACCCCATTACTTTTGTCCTAATTTAGTTTTCCATTATTTATCATTTTATTCCTAAACTTCCACTAAGCTTAACATTTACACATGGGATTATTTCCCTGGGTGTGTGTGTGTGTGTGTGTGTGTATTTTAGGTTTCCAGTCACTGCAGAATTACAGGAATGCTAGACAATTAAGGGTTTGATTATTTTGGTTCCTGATCATCTTAAGAAGTGGTTTTTTGTTCCAAAACCAAGTAGTGGCTGAGAGTAGAGACAAATTGCATGGCTTATTTGGAATCTCAAAAAGTCCCACAAAGAAACTATTGCTTGAAAAGGATATAGAACCGAGAGGAGAGGCACCAGACCAAGATGTTTCATCACCAGAGAGAGAAACAGGTTCCAAACAGTGGCGGTCCACAGAGATCTGTTGATGGCCATTGTGTCAAAGTTCTCATTCTTACTTTTCATTGACAGGGAGCTGACATGCATCTCAGCTGTGTCAGGAAATGTGTTTTTGACATTTGAGAGGTGAGAAGAGAGCCAGGAAGGAGACATTGGGACCTTTTAAATGATTACACAACTTCTTATTCTGTAGAAATAGTCATATCGAGTTATAAGTATGAAAATCTGCCTCTACCGTTTTATAGTCTCTGAAGAGCTTAACATTTCATCTTATTTTAAATAGCAACAATAATGTACTTCAGCTGCATTTAGCATTATAAAGTAGATATTTAATGGAATTAAGTCACTGGAGCTTTATCCTCTGATATAGCCTTTAATAATTATACAAAGCTTTGTGATTACTGTTTTGGAATTATTTAACTTTCATATCAGCCATATTTGGCCAGTTCAAAAGACAAACTGTGCCTTTATCCCTTTATTTCTAGATTCAACACAGTGTTGTGCAATGAAAAAGTAAGTTATAATTCTGTTGAGATTGGGTGTTATTTCAAGTTTAGTTTATGAGTTAATGAAAACTGCTTCAGAATTAGGTCAGGCTGTTGTGCGTTTGCTTTTGTGCAGTAATTTCTGCCTCTTGCTCTGTGAAGGGTTATGGGGTTAGTACAAGTAATCCCTTCTGCTCTCTCTTCATGCTCTGTGATCAGGATATAAACAAGAAGGGTATGCTGATTCAAGGAAAGCATTTTTTCAAAAGGGCTACTGCCTGCTCTGCCCCAAATGGACCTCTCAGAATAGTGGCCACAATTTTGGTTAGTCACAACAGGCTGGGGAATTCTTCTTCCTAACAAGACATGAAAGCAGCATATGACAATAGATTCCTAAGTTCAGCAAAAGACTGGTTAGAGAGAACTGAATTCATCCTAGACAGTTTTCTAAACAACCAAATTCAACTTTTAAGTTAAAACAAATCAAAACAAAACAAAACAGCAAACAGTCTGCTGTTTACCCGCTCACCCACTGGAATATTGTTGGAGAACAGGGTCATACAAGACCCCCTCCGGTCATCATTCTGGCTTTGAGTCTTTACTTCCATGATCTGTACTGGCCCACACATCTTACAGACCCACATGCTGATCGCTTCCTTGAACCCGAGCCCATATCCTCATTGCAGAGGGTTTTGTTTATGTCTGCAGTTGCTCACATGCCATCTGTGAAGCATCGAGCTATTGTGCCTGTATTTCTACTGGCTCTAGTTATTTCTCTTCCTATTTTCTATGGCTCAAATATGTGCACTTTTTGGGAAGCAGATGTTTTTTCAATGTGAATGGTTCTGCTAACACTTAACAAAAATCTATCTGCTGCAAAAGGCCTTTTGCACTTGGGGTAAGTAGGATTACATTGACCTCCCTCAATTTGAGCAGGAAAAGTTAGGTTCTCATTTGTATATTATCTGGAAGGAAATTTCTTTCTTATATTTTTCACAAAATTTTGTTTCTCAGGATGTCTCCTGCCTCTTGGTACTAAATACCCAGTAGAGGGGATTAAAATTATTCTGCTTGTTTTCTAGATGGTGGTTTTGCTAGGACCAGGAAGCTGGTCCTTAGGAGCTGCTTCAGAGATTCCTCAAGATTACTATTGTTACCTGAAGGGTAACAGTGGAATAAATATTGGCTACTTTTTTTGTACCCCAGAGATGGTGTTGGTGATATGTAGGGACAATGGGGTAATATATAAAATGCATAGGACAATGTATGACACACAGTATGTGCTACGTAATTATTACTGTTGTTGCTGTTTGTTATTTCTGAGCCTATAATGGAACTACTTGTGTAGTAACCAGAGAACATGTATTTTCCCCTAAATAGGCTTATCATGGAACTCAAGGAAACAATTAGTGTTACTCCTGTCAGAACTGCAACTTGCCAATTATAAGACTCTATCTAATGAGAAAAAAACTTCGCCCTAAAATTTTACTTCTTTTTAATACTTAGAAGTGCTTTATTTGCCATTTTTTTTTCACAGAAAGTTTTCTCATTGAGGCTTTTTAGATGTGGCTTGCATCTCTCAAGGTACAGAGGTGGTAGTGGAAGGAATAGGTGCCTGCTTTAGGTCACTCTCTTTATCTGTTATGAAACAAGGTAATATTTCAAATAGGCACAACAGATGAAGGAACAGTGGCACAAATGGGCCGATGTTTTATCTGAGTCAGTGGCAACTTGAAAGGTTTATTGTGACATAGCTAATACAGGCCTGGATGCAGAGTCTGAAGATCTAAGGATTGTTTCCAGCTTGAGCTTTCTATCAGTCACTTAACCTTTGTTTCTCTCCCTTAAGAAGAGTATAAAATTACTAACCCAAACCAAGAAGGGACAGAGGAATAGTTAATTATGCAGAGGTTTTGAGTATCGAAATTCTCAGAAAACGTACTCTTTAATTACTACAGTTTCCCTATAGTACTTGAAAAATGTTAATCTTTTCCTTGTTCTCCAAAGTTCTGGATTGTGTTCTGTTGGAGCCCATCAATTATGACCCTACATCTTCCAAAAAAAAAAAAAAATAGCTTCAACATGAATATTATGAGGTGACAAGGTAATGAAAGCAGATAAAGCCTGTGTCTAGTGAAGAATTATTTTTTAAAAAAACTTAACCGTTTTGGTTTTGATTAGAGTTTAATAATGCCCTTTACAATTATACATAGGGTAATAAATAACTGATATTTATGTGACATTTTATTGTTTTGCAAATGCTGCTGGCACATGTTATCTCACTTAAACATCACAACAACTCTGTGTGAAATTGCCTGAGGAATTTGGATTTCAGATCTATTAAGTGGCATGCCCAAGGGCACACAGCTGGCAAGAAGTAGACCCAAACATGGACTTCCCAGCTTCAACTCCAGTGTTCTCCCTAAAATCCACCACGGCTTCATCAAAGACAAATGACGTTGTCCCTTAGACTTGTATCTGGTGAACATTCTGATCAATATGTGCACTACTAAAGACAAAACCTACACAGTGAAATTAATAATAAAATAATGGTTTGGTCTTCCAGGCAATCATCCCAACCACCCCTACCCCCAGGTCCCCAAACCCCAAACTTTCTATTTACCTCAAATAGGCAAATGCTCTAATTCTTAATTTACTTGAGCATTATGGGGGTAATGTCCTTATGCAATACTGAAAATGAACTTGTGTTTTTTCTTTAACTCTGTCTAGAATAGACACTTCTTACATGATGTTCTCATGTATCACAAAACAAATTCTCAAACATATTTTGGTGAAGAAGTGGAGGAGTGATTTGAATTATGATACATCCGGCAAAGCTGTAGTCATCATCGGTAATTAAGTCCAATTTGGCATGTTTATCCTTCAGTGCAAACAATGTTACCTGATCCAGTTTCCTTAGTTCTTGATATTTTACTATGTTTCACCTCTTCAGTCTATCTGCTGGTATTGATTATTAAACACTTGGCTCTTTAAACTGGGGGAAATTCTACAGAGCTATCTCATTTGTTTCCGATATTTACCTGTGAGTTACCACATATATTGTTTCTGTGAGCTCTGTCAATAGAAAGAAATGAAATGGCTGCCATGAAAGTCATCTTTGCTCTGTGTTTGATGATGATTCTCTTTTCTTTGTCCGGCTTTAGCCTTGTAGAAGTCCATCATAGCAACATTAAGTGACTTTTAAAAAACACATAAACTCTAGGCCTGCCAGCCTTCACACAATGGATTTTCCTTTCTGGTTTGACTTTGTGTCTTTATTATACTTCACACATTTCTGAGCGGACAGGCAGTTCTGGCTTAGCCCTTCTCAGAACGGCCATTGCCCTGCATTGTAATTGGCGGTTGGCTTATCAGTTTCTTTCTCTAGACTGCAGTCTCTTGTAGGAAGAAGGCTTTCTTTTGTTGGAATTTCACCCCACTCCTCCTGCTCTTAGAGTGGTGTCTGACACACAGCACAAGTTATTCATTAAATGCTTGGTGATGCTGAGCGAAATAAGTCAGTCAGAGAAAGACATGTATCACATGACCTCATTGATATGAGGAATTCTTACTCTCAGGAAACAAACTGAGGGTTGCTGAAGTGGTGGGGGGTGGGAGGGATGGGGTGGCTGGGTGATAGACATTGGGGGGGTATGTGCTATGGTGAGCGCTGTGAATTGGGCAAGACTGTTGAATCACAGATCTGTACCTCTGAAACAAATAATGCAATATATGTTAAGAAAAAAGAAGAAGAAGATAACAGGAGGGGAAGAATGAAGGGGAGTAAATCAGAGGGGGAGACGAACAATGAGAGATGAACTCTGAAAAACAAACTGAGGGTTCTAGAGGGGAGGGGGGTGGGAGGATGGGTTAGCCTGGTGATGGGTATTAAAGAGGGCATGTTCTGCATGGAGCACTGGGTGTTATGCACAAACAATGAATCATGGAACACTACATGAAAAACTAATGATGTAATGTATGGTGATTAACATAACAATAAACAATTTAAAAAAAAGAATGAATATCAAATCAATGAATTAAGACAGCATCTCTGTTCTAATACCTGGCTGTTTTCCTTGGGCATGATGCTCAGCACCTACCTAAAAAATGGAGGCAATGATAATATTATTCACAGAGACCACTGTAAGAGTTAATTAGACCATTCACTTGAAAGTTTTCATACTGTGAAGTGCTCTTCAAAAGATGATTATGCTGATTACCACACATTTGTATCTGCACGTTGTTTTACTTCCCATAATTATATCATAACTACTTTTTTGTTATAGTTCAGGTCTGGTTTATTACATCTATTAGTATGTAACTAGCTTCTCTGCTCCAATTCCTGCTCTTTATTCCACACTGCACCTAGTTTAACCATTGAAATATTAGATGAGATTGTCAGTTCTTCACTTCATACCCTTCAACAGAGGCTTGTCTCTTGTACACCACTACATCCCCAGCTCCCAGGCCCGGGGCCTGATATCTGTTTTTATAGGACTCTGTTAGTTATATATCCAGTATCTGGAGGCCTCCAAAGAAGGGCACAAAACTCTTTCATCACATGCCTCCTGTGTATCTTCCCAGCCTTCAATCTCACTCCAGCAAGAGTTGGATACCTATCCAGGATTGTAGTAGTGAGAAACATTGGCAAATTCCCCAAACAGGCCATGCTCCTTTACACCTCAGTGCCTTTGCATATGCTTTCCTTTTCTTCCCTGGAGGCAGTTTCCCTCCTCTGCTGGAGCTCTTGACAAATGTGTATCCCTTAAAATTCAGCTTAATTTTAAACTCATCTTCAGAGCACTTCCCTTTCACCCAGAAGAGGTTTCTTTCTGTCATTTGGGTTCTCATAGCACATTGCATGTAAGCATGTCTATACAGTATGCAAAGAATTTATAATAATTGTTTGCATGTGTGTTCTCTTCACTAGATGATGAGCTCTTTGTGTGGAGCTGAAATGTAATGTCTGTATTCCTTGCACCTAATGTGGTACTTGGTACTCCATAAGCACTCAGTAAATGTTTCTGAAATGAATTATTATACAACCTTTGTAACTATAGTTTTATTGGCAACAGTATATTCTACCATATTCTTCTAATAGAATTTACTTCACTATTCTACTGTTGTGGAAACTTTGGAGATTCCCAATGCTCTGTACGTAGATTCTCATCTCAGGTGAATTTTTCACTTAGTGTAAATTCTCAGGCAATGTGAATATTGAAGAATAAAGTTTCTGATAAATAATGCCTTACAATTGTTAGGTTAAGTTAGAAAGGGGAAAAAAAAACACCTTTGCAAGCCTATTCACAGGCAGGTGCTTTGCATCCATAGTCACATACTTAAAATACTTAGTTATCTATGTAAAACATGGGGAGTTTATGTGCACATGTGACTTTAATTTCTATAATGAGTATATAAAACAGGAACCAAATTGCAAAATGGGTAACTAGCATGACTAGGCAACTCATAGAAGAGGAGCTATGAATGACTTTCAAGTGTATGAAGAAATGCCCAAACTTACCAGTAATGCAAGAGGTGCAAATTCATACATCAAAAATCATCATTCACTTCACTCAGAATGGCAAAAATAAGAAAGGGAGTCATTAGCAAACATTGGCAAAGGTGTGGGAAGAACTAATATTTTTTTGTACTGCCAGTGAAAGCGTAGACCTAAGTAGTCATTCTAGAAAGCAATCTTACTGTACTTAGCAAAATTAAGTCTGTTTCTTATAGTATTATTTGTGGTAGCAGGGAGGTGAAGGAAGCCTAGATCTCTAATGCAAGCACACTACATAAGAAATGTGATAGATGTGACATATTACAGTGCAGCAGTTAGAATGACATACAACAATATAAATCATAACAACATAATATCGAATGAAGGTAAGATAGAGAATGTGATACGTACTTACTCTTTCTAATGCGCTGTTTTCTTTCTCATGCTTTAAGAGTAATGAGATAAAAAAATAGTAATGAGATCATGTGATTATAGTTTTGTCTTAACCTTGTCCTAGCAAGGCAGAAGCTTCTATAGTAATGTTACATAGTCATGTTACAAAGCTATAGTTATTTCTTTTTTTAAAAAAAGATTTTATTGATTTGTTAGAGAGTGAGAGAGAGCACGAGTGGGAGAGGCAGAGGGAAAGAGAGAGAATCTCAAGTAGACTCCCTGATGAGCATGGAGTCTGAGGCAGAGTTCAATCCTAGGACCCTGAGATCATGACCTGAGCCAAAGGCAGCTGTTTAATCGATTGAGCCACCCAAGCACCCCATTTCTTTTTTATTTTTTTGAACATTTATTTATTTGAGAGAGAGAGAGAGAGAGAGAAAGAATTGGGGGAGGGGCAGAAGGCGAGAATCCTTAAGCCAACTCCCCACTGAGTGCGAAGCCCATCACAGGACTCTATCCCAAGGCCCGGAGATTATGACCTGGGTCAAAACCAAGAGTGGATGCTTAACTGACTGAGCCACCCAGACGTCCTAAGCTATAGTTCGTTTTCTTTCTCTCTCTCTTTCTTTCTCTCTCTCTTTCTTTCTCTCTCTTTCTTTCTTTCTTTCCTTCTTTCTCTTTCTTTCTTTCTTTCTTTTCTTCCTTCCTTCCTTCCTCCCTTCCTCCCTCCTTCCCTCCCTTCCTCCCTCCCTCCCTCCTTCCCTCCCTCCTTCCCTCCCTTCCTCCCTCC
>NW_027397074.1:35970274-35996375 GCF_003265705.2 Callorhinus ursinus
CCTCCCTCCTTCCCTCCCTCCCTCCCTCCTTCCCTCCCTCCTTCCCTCCCTTCCCTCCCTCCTTCCCTCCCTTCCTCCCTCCTTCCCTCCCTCCCTCTTTCCTCTTTTCTCTTTCCTTCCTTCCTTCCTTCCTTCTTTCTTTCTTTCAAGATTTTATTTATTTGAGAAAGAGAGAGAGGGAGTGCAAGCAGGAGCTGGCAGGGGGTGGGGTGAGGAGCAGAGGCAGAGGGAGAAGCAGACTCCCTGCTGAGCAGGGAGCCTGATGCGGGACTTGATCCCAGGACCCTGGGCTCATGACCTGAGCTGAAGGCAGACGCTTAACCAACTAAGCCACCCCAGATGCCCATGTAGTTATTTCTTAAAGTACTACATAATAAAATGAATTGATTTTAAAAAAAAACTAAAGTAGATTTTTTCCTCTACAATATGATTGTGAGATGCTATTCTTTCCTTAATATTTAAAAGTATATTTTTCAGATCACTACATTTTAGAAGTATTTTTCTTTTCTCTGAGAAGGAATGGAGATCAAAGGACTAAGGAAAAATAATTATAAAATATTTAATTTTCCTGGTTTATTTGAGAATCCAAGAGATTACTTGCTTACTTTTTTGTAGAATTTTTTACATAGACTATTTTGGTAAATGTTTTCCATTTTCTGTTAAATTTAAGTTAGAAAAAGTGTTAAACCAATGAATTTAAACTATCATAATGGTAAACTGGAAAGCAAAGATAGAGCATAATGAGTGAAGGATACTACAAAGTAGAGAAGCTGACATAACTTTTTGGACAAGTCTAGAAGTTTAATATATCTCACTGTTTCTGCCATTTATGTTTTTCCAATTAGAAGTTATCATGGGTGGAGATGGTCAAAAGGTAAACTTCCAGTTAGAAAATAAATAAGCCATGGGGATGTAATGTACAGCATGGTGACTACAGTAATACTGTCCTATATATTTGAAAGTTGCTAAAAGAGTAGATTTTAAAAGTTCTTATCGTAAGAAAAGAAAATTGTAACTATGTGAGGTGATGGATGTTAACTAGACTTACTGTGGTGATCATTTCTCAGTATACACAAATTATCAAGTCATAATGTTGTACACCTGAAACTAATGTTATATGTCAATTATATATCAACAAAAAGAAGTTATCATGGTTATTTTCAACTAGTCTATTTTATTGACTCTGAGATGTGTCCAAGGTAAGTAAGTCCTGTGAAGTCTTCCTCCTAAATATCTTTGTAATTAATTTCCTCTGTTTTACCATAACTTCTTTAACTTCTTCCTTGGTTTGCCATAAAAGCTTTCTTGTTCTGCAGTCTCTCCTCACTACAATCCATCTCTCCAGTTATCCTTTTAAAATTGTCACTGAGTTGCTAGTTGTCCCATTCCCTGCTCACTTTCTGCTTCATCTTCTGACACACTTCTTCCACTGGGCTCCCTGTGCCTAAAATCATACCTTCATCTGGTGAACACAATGTGTTTAACACCCAACAGAAAACTCCTCCCTGTCTGAAGCTTTTCCAGGAAAAGTTGGGCCCCTCCTGTATATTTCCATTGTGCTTTGTAAATGCATCTATTACAGCACTTATCTCAGTAAATTATACACATTCGTGTAGGAGTCCATCTTCCAAGGAAGAGTCCTACATAGACTGGCAGGGCTAGTACACATATTTAATATGTGTGTCCTTAGAAAATAATTGAGGCAGCCATCTTGGAAATGAAAAAAAAAAACCCACAATTACTAAATGATGGGAAACTTTCTTTGTGAGAACTGGGATATCTATCGATCTAGCTACATATCATCATTTTATCTTTTTATCAGTTTTTTTTCCTGAAAAAAGAAATCAGAATAGGTGATGGAGAAGGTATTTTAAATCCTTTTCCCCCTCTCTTTTCCCAAATATATATATGAACCAAATCTACAGATGTGCCTATGTCCAAAGCCTAAAGTTACTGATTTACCTTAAAGAATACTATTATTTATGCCATGGGTCTTTCACCTTAAAATTAGTTTTATTATAGCAAAATTGGGCTGAGGACTTCTAAAGTCACAGCCATTGATATACAGAATGGGAGTCAGATGTTTGAAAGTTCCATTGAGTTATTTTTTAAATACCATGCTTGTGTTAATTTATAATGAATTTAGATTGAAGAAACAACTGTAGGCATGAAGGAATGTCCTTACTATTACTATGATTTTGAAGTATAAACAACAAAATTGGGGATCAACCCATTAAATTCTTATACTTTGGTCCTATTCTAGCTCCCTTTTGGGTATAAATAAGACATGGTTTTTATGTAATTTGGAAAGTTCTCTATAACTTTGGGGAGATTTTTTTTCTATTATTTGTTTAGACAAAAAGACAAAACTGGTAAATTTAGGATTCCTTTGTGGAAAGTCTCTGTAAATGAAACTAATGAATCTTGATTCAATAAACTTGAATGAATATGTATTTTGTCATAGTTGAATGATCTAAGTACTCTGAAGTCAGATGTGCTTTCAAAATACTCCCATAAATGTAAATTCTTAATTATGACCATTTTTTAGGGTATTTATCTGTCTCTTGGTGGTTGTTGCTACTTTGGCCCCTTTTATATGTTTTGGACAGAGAGGGAAACACAATGCTTGCATTCCTGTGGTTGCTATAGTAGTGGAAAAACACTACAGCTGTGATTGTAGACTTGAAGGAAAAGACTGAGGTAATTTCAGCCCTGGAGACTTAGTAAATATTAATTGTGAAGAAGAAAGCTCTCAGTCTCATTCTTTAATAGCTTTTTTTTTTTAATATATATAAGAGCCAGAAGTCATTACACTGAGATAAATTGTGACTCAATGTTACTGCCTCTAATTACATTCCAAAGGTAGGTTGAAATGTTAACTAAAATTCTAAGCAGTAGGATTTTGCATTCGATTAAATGCACTCTGGCTAGAGATGATACTGTGTGACACAGAAGAAAGAACTATGGTGTGATTTTTAAAAAAGAAAAGTTGTAGATTCTCTCATAGAACAAAGAACTACAGTTTTCTCTCAGGTGTTTTTTGAGTAAATTTTTACTGAATAAGCATTCCATTTTAAAGTGCTCTTTGGATGACAGTTGTATGGCCCATGTAGACCAGACCCAGAGAAAATTCCTTTCTGTATTGCTTAGAGCCCAGACACTGTGACAGTCCAGGGTAAAAGAGACTGAAATCATAGTTGATGCTCAATAAATGTTAACTCCTGTCTTTATTGTAGTTATTACTATCATTGTTGTCTTTAAAATAGCAGGTGTTACATTATTGTTGCTTTAGTTCCAGGGGTAGCAATTTGAAAGGGGATCAGGGTTTAGAAGTTGAAGGTGAAAGTCAGTTGTCATAAAGACAGTACAAATGCCAACCTAGCAGGCAGAAGGACCCAATAGTAGTGAGTAGGTGTGGTGTTTTCATTAGCAGATAAACATTCATTGAGTGTATATGATGTATTAGTCACTATCTTAGGAATATGGGTACAAGGAGATGTAGAACAATTATCCTTTCTGCCCGAAATGGACTCACAGAGGATTTTGGATTATATTACTGAAAATCATATAGTGTTTATAATATATTAATATATTATTATATGGTAATTATATTATTAATATATATTAATAACAATATATTTTATATCTCTATACATTAATACTAATAGATGTTATATTATTATATTTCTATAAATATAGTGTATATATATGTAAATAAAATATTACTGTGTATACACACATACACTGTTCTTTTACCATAATTTGAGAAGCACCGCTCCAGAGGCATGTATAGGGTATATACAAGCACAGAGGAGGGTGAAATGGAATGAAAACTTTATAGAAGCACCCCTGAAACTTGGTGAGTGGGAATGAACTGTGGGGCCAGGCTCCCTAGATTTAAATCTCAACCTTGCCATTTCCTCCCTGTGTAATGTTGGTTGCTATTTAGTATCTCTTTGTCTCTGTTTCCTCTTATGGAAATGTAATAAGTACCTATATATAGGATATTATGAAGATTGTGCTTGCTCTAGTTGGAGATGAAATGAATGTGTCTACCTATCTCTCTGTCATCTTCTGTATTAGCGTAGTACCTGTCATATGCAAGTGCTGTGTATTTAACAGTTGAGCTGTTATTGTGATAAAAGTTGGGCCAGTAATACCTTCTACCGTCAAACAGTTTATTTAACACCAAGTCCTGGGCCTTCTGGTTCCTTGGCTTCAGTGGAACCATATAAGAATCTATGGGTCCCATAATGAACATCCCTTTAGAAACAGTGTGTTGAATACATATACATTCTAATCTCACAGGAGTTGTTTTGGAGAATCATTAAACACTGTTAAAAATAATACTGTTCTCACAGTCCTGGAACAGACTATATGGAGCGTACAGATTGGAAGCAGTTTAACTAAATATCATGCTTGCAATTAAGAAAGTTTACTACTATTGAGACTTTCAGGGGTTTTGTTGTTGTTTTTTAGAGAGAGAACCGAGTGAGCAGGAGGGAGGGGGAGAGGGAGAGAGAATCTTAAACAGGCTCCTCACCCAGCACGGAGCCGGGCTTGAGGGGCTTGATCCCACAACCCTGAGATCATGACCTGAGCGGAAATCAAGAGTCAGACACTAAACTGACTGAGCCACCCAGGTGCCCTGAGACTTTCAATTTTAAGTATGAATTCATATTTATTTATGTCCAGTGTATCTTTTGTTTTTAAAATTTTTTTTCTAGTGTATCTTTTAAAATATGGCATATCCTTTCCAGGTGGCAGACAAAAACATCTTGTTATACCTTGCTACTTCCTTGAGGCCCCATAGAAAAACTTGTGACTGGTATAAATCTATATTTTAATGGACATTTCTGAAATATACCTTCTAAGTATGAGAGGTCATACCTACCCATTTCATGGGGTGTAATTCAGGAAAGGTAGATGTGCCTGTGCATGTGTCACTACACTATTATTGTTATTGCTGTTATTGTATTACCCTTATTATTAGTAGGAACAGTGGACACCATACTCACATTCCTGCAAGAGATGTATGATTTGATGTGCATTTACTAGTCATAAGTACCCTTAGGCATTTCAGATTAAAAAAAATAAAAAGGTGATGTATAGAGGACTGAAGAATATTTGGCCAATGATTTCAAGGTCCAATAAAGCTTAGTAGAGTTATTGCCGCTCAGGATTTAATACTTTGTCTTTCAAGTCTCATAAAATGATTTAGTTTTAATAGATTCTAGAGACATTTATGTCACACTTAATTGATTCCATAAATTCAATTTATGCGAGTCTAATTTATAAGATAGAATGCAAATTTACTTTCCTCTGCAAAGAACTTCAATGGCTCCTAATTCTTATTGGGTAAACTCCAAATCTGTCAGAATTCTTTGCTCCATGATCTGATTCAAGCTACTTCTCAACCTCATTACTACTTTCTTTCAAAATTCGTGACCTTCAGTTGGAGGAAAAGAAAATGCCACTTAGGCCCTCAAGTCCTCCAGTTTTTCCAATAAGGACTTTAAAGTCATTAGAAATGCATCCTCCATTTCTTTTGTGTTCAATCCTCCCATGTGAGTCAGGTGTCCTCCCAGGTGAGTCAGGCAGCAGTTGGTGGGTTTGATTAACTAATGATTAATTTGTATTCATCTCTCATATACATGGTCCAGAAATATATCTCACTCTTAATTAGACATAGCAGTTCTTCATTATTCTGTCTTTGTATTTTTTAGCAGGAAGCTGTCAGTTGCTAATGTACATTTCTTCATTTTGGGATTAATAATGTCCTCCAGGTTTTCAAGGGCTCAGCATTTTTTTTAAACCATTTTTTGAAGGAAAGGGTGTCATCTGTTCTATTGCAAAAATTCTAATGTAGCTTCTGTGGAAATCCTCAAATGTGTTGTGTTGCTGCAATAGTATAGAATTTTTTTTCTCTTTTTCTAGCCTATGTCAAATTATTATTTTTTTCTGTTGACCAACCCTTGAGATTGGCTTTGAATGATCTCCTTTCTAGAATCTGTTTCCTTTGAATAATTCTTCTGTGCTGTCTAGCAAATCTTCAGTCTCCTTAACGAGATGGAGTATATAGAACCATTTAAAAAACTTATCTACATTCTGCATTCTGTAAAACTATTAAATCATTGTGAGGGAGTCCTTTGCAGCCTGGGTATCAAGAATGACTTCCCAGACTAGATACTTGTGAGACAATTCCTCATAGTTAAGTGGAAATATTTTTCAGTGAGAAGGGAAAGGAGGAGTTGCAGGTAGAGGGAAGAGCATATTCAGAGGCAGAGGAGTTGTATAGCAATGTGGCATATTTGGGTCCTCCAAAGTGCTGGTTTTGTCTGGAGCTTATGGAACAGAGAGCGTGGTATGAGATGAGATAGGGGATGAGAGCAGATGCTTGGTAGGAAGGATGTGTATGTCATATGAAGGACTTTAAACTTCATCTGAAGGATTTTGGTCTAGGGACTGATGATAGTCCAGAATGAAGAGTCTTGTTGGATACAGGGAGATAAGACAGGAAGTGACCTCAGAGGTCCCTGTGATGACAACCTGGAGTAAAGCAGGAACAATGGTGATAAATAAAGAAGAGATAGAAATGAAGAATATTTTACTGGTTGAATCAGTAAGAATTAGTGGCTGACTGGATGTTGGTCATGAATGTATTTCCTTTAAAAATTTTTAAGTTATTTTTAAAAATATTAAAACCATTTCAGTATAGCATTTGTAGTAACACAAAACTTCCAAGTGAAGTTAATATGTTATTTAACTTCTCTGTATCTCAGTTTGCTTATCTTTTAAAAATGTCTTAAAAATTGTAGTAAAATATATGTTGCATAAAATTTACCATCTTAATGATTTTTAAATGTACAGTCCACGCTAATTATCTTCAGGTTGCCATGCAGCCAATCTCCAAAACTCTCTTCATCTTGCAAAAGTAAAACTCTGTACCTCTTAAACAGCAACTACCTCTCTCCTACCCCCAGTCCCTGCCGTGGCAACCACTGTTCTTTCTGTTTCTAGAATTCAACTGTTCTGGGTATCTTATATAAGTGGAATCATGCAGTATTAATTTTTTTTGTAACTGGCTTATTTCCCTTAGCATATATTCTCAAGGTTCATCCACATTGTAGCAAATGTCAGAATTCTTCCTTTTTAAGCTGGATAATATTTGTGTGTGTGTTGTGTGTGTTTTATATACCACATTTCATTGATCCACGCACACATCTGTCAAAAGACTGTTGCTTCTACCTTTGAGCTCTTGTGAATAATGCTGTTGGGAATCTGGGTGTATCCATTTGCTTATCTTTAAAGTGCAGATAACAATAGCGCCTTGCCTCCTGGGGGGATTTGTGAGAATTAATTGGTATTTAACATAATGATTTGCATGAAATAATTACCTGATGAACTTTAGTTATTTGCATTGCCTCTGGGTGAGAAAGATAGAACTGCAGATTAGGAGTAGGGGAGGGAAGGAGAGCACTGAAGAATCCAGCCTGATGGGGGAAACAAGATTGAAGTTGTGTAGTCAGGGCGCCCTTCCATTCACTTCCCCCACTTCTGCTCTGATCTATTTCCAGGCTTACCATACAGCAATTTCATTATTCATAACTGCTTTTGATGTAAACCAAAGTTTGATTTTTCAACTAAAAAGAGGATCACATTGCAAAGTATTTTGGATGCTGAGGAAAGGTTATCTTACATGAAATTTTAGGCTTTTTCATTTTATGATTCAAGCACATTAGTGGTGGCAAGACCTGAAATAGACACATTTCAGTAAAAAAGCAGCGTAAGTGGTAGTTGCTTTCTGACAGATGGAGGAATTTAGTTCATATCTAAATATGAGCTTTGTTTATTTTTATCAGATTACCAACTCTGCAAATTGGATTAATGTGTAATTTTAAGCACGGCAGGCATAAAACTTTATAGAAGGGTTTTTTATTTCTAGCATTTCCATCTTACTATTTTTTAATTTTTACAAAACTGATGTTGGGCAATAGCATATTTTTACTCTTTTTTCAGAACTGCCATATCAAATAATTTTGTGTCTCTGATAGACTCCTTGAAAGAAATTGTCTGGGATCACATCTGCCTAAGATCTTGCAGCTCACAGGGAGAGAAGCTCGAACTGTACTGCTAGGAGTTTGTGGGGGAAAAAAAAAAAAGGCCTTGGTGTTTTCCCCATTCCCAAACCCACATGAATTTAGATCTGTGTTCAAGGTCACTGTTGGACCCTTTAATAAGCTCAGCTCTGGGCTCAAGACCAGTGATTCCTGGGCCTCTGCCATCGGTCTGTCTTTTGGACTAGGGAATAGAAATCTGAATTCAACATCTATGTAATCCCTTCCTCTAGCTTCATGTGTCCCTATGTAACTTTTTTAGTTTTTCTTGTCATCTAGATATCAAAGTGACAGCTTTTGGCACTTTTGGGTAGTGGTCCCTCAATTAATGAGCTGTAAAGGTTTTTAAGGATCACCACACACCTGGCCTCTGCTCTCTAGCATCAGAAAAAAAAGTCTTCTGGGGGAAAAGACAGAATATAGCATGAAAAAAAATGGTTGCAGTAGAGTTTGAAAAACACAACTGAATATGTCTTTCCATTAGATAAGTTCATAATTTTACTTTGGTTTCTAATTTGAAGGAAAACTGGCCATATAGCACAGGCATAACAAAGAGAACTGTGACCTACTGCAGAGTGTACAGAGATGATTTCATCCAGGTCCGAGCTCTGCTCCATTTCTTGGGAATGCTATATTTGAACACTAGGGTACACACTGTGACGAGGACTGAAGGACTGAGTGGGGAATCCCCTGTGTTCCCTATGTGCTCCACCACCGTGGGAGTTGTGTTGTCAGAGACTGCCTGCCTTCTTCCTACTCTTGCAGGATTTCTTTTCCTTCGGTGCCCATGATTCTTGGTCATGCCGCTTCAAAGAATGAAGAATGTAGACCAGACAGAGTGGTGGGCAGCAAAACAGAGTTTATTGAGCAATAGTACAAAGCTCCCAGAGAGGGAGTGGACCCGAGAGGGCTGCTGATTTGGCAGTTTAAATCTAGGAGTTTTGGGGCACCTGTGTAGCTCAGTCGTTGAGCGTCCGCCTTCGGCTCAGATCATGGTCCTGGGGTCCTGGGATCGAGCCCCACATCACGGTCCGCGGGAAGCCTTCTTCTCCCTCTCCCAATCCCCCCGCTTGTGTTCCCTCTCTCGCTCTGTCTCTGTCAAATAAATAAAATCTTTAAACAAAACACTGTTAAAAAAAAATCTAGGAGTTTTATGGGCTCTTTGGTGTGGGCTGTTTCAATCTGATTAACCCTTCATGTGCCTGTCACCCAATCAGGTTTTTGTCTACGCACTCATCTACCTATCAGGTGGCTGTTCATGTGGGAAAGGGTGGAGGACTTCTTCCTGGGTGGTGTTTCCTAGGGTTGGGGACTAGGAAGGCTGGGGCCGCCACTGCAGTAAGGCATGCAGGCCCCAGCAGGCCACCAGATCAAGCTCTTTGTTTAAATATCCTCCTGGCTGTTGAGCTGGCCCCGGGAGCCTGGATGGGGACAGCCAAGGCCATTTCCTTGCTTTCTGTCCCATACAAGTTGTAAGTCTTTCTGTAGGAAGACTTAAAGCTGAGGCATTGAGTAAAGCCTAGAATAATAGGATGGGGTCTCTTTTCTTTTAATGGTAGTTTCCTCTTAGGATGGGCGCCCCTTGTCCCTGCCTGCCTTTCTTCTGACTCTCCTCCATTACTACCACTAACTCCAGCTGTCCTACAGAGGGGTGTTATTAGGTTGACTTCAGTAAAAACAACTGAAGTGATTTTCTTTCTTTTCTTTTTTTCTTTTTTTAAGATTTTATTTATTTTGAGAGAGAGAGAGATCATGAGCAGGGGCAGAGGCAGACAGAGAGAGAGGATCTCAAGCAGGCTCCACACTGAACAGGGAGTCCAACACGGGGCTCCATTCCACAACAGTGAGATCGGGACCTGAGGTGAAATCAAGAATCAGTCCTTAACGAACTGAGCCACCCCGGTGCCTCCTCAAGTGCTTTTCTGAGACATTCACAGCCCTTTGATGATCTAAAAATTCTTCAAACATATGTATGATCCCTGCTAACTCCAAGACCTAATTGTGCAATTCTTTACTTGTGGTTGCAAGTTATACCTGGCAAAATGTAACCTATCCCTATAGACTGGGTGCAATCACAGGTTCTAGGTACAACTCACGGTTTAGAGTTACATGGACAACCATAGGCATTCTGGGCAAAATCACAGGCTCTAGGGACAACTCACAGTTAGAGTTACATGGATGACCAAGAAACAGAATCTCCATTTTGTCAAGAGGGAAACCACAATAATTATGAGTATCAAAGTGGCAGATTTATTGAATGCAATTCAATTATGATTCTATCGATCAAGAGATATGAATTTGCATTCATATTTCTTACTGTGATTTGTGGGTATGGATATATGAAATAATATTTTATATTTTTGAAATCAATGAATAAAGATTATGAAAATAATTTTAAACAACTGAAATAATCTGGAAGTAGTTTCCCATTTTTTGAATCGGTCTTATTTTAGCTGACTTCTGGTCTCAGTCTGTGTACTAATATTCAGTTATAGAACAATTAATTCATGCTTTAATGGAAATTCATTAAAAATGCACAAAACTAGCTACAGTGCCATGTACATATTTTCCATACAACAGTCTATATTTGTTGCCTATTTACTGCTTTTAAGACCCTTTCAGTGATTTTAAAGACAATAGTATGTTTTATTTAAAAAATGGAGATAAAAATAAGCCTAAAATGATTATCACATTAATTTTTTAGTCAGAGTAATTATTGCAATCCTAGAAAAATATTTGGCACTTATATCTGTAAAATGCTTTATTAACTAAATTTCTTTTTCAGCATGCTTTAGTAATTATTCTCTGTAATTAAAGATTATCTTATTACTGCAGGATAATAAAGTGAATGTTAACAGATTAATATTCTAATTCTGTAATATATATCAATCCTTTATGTATACTAAATTTAATATTTTACTGAATCTGCGTATACTTTGCAAATATTCTCCTATATTTTAAGTTGATTTAATTTAAAATTTGCATGTATATTTTCAGAACATCTATTGATGAAACAATAAATGAAGATTTATTATTTAGTAATCTTTGATAATTTATTATTTAGTTTAATTTGACATTTATTTTAATATATTTGCCTTTGTTATAATTCATATTTATTGATAAAATTTAAACAAATATAAAAATAAATAGAAATTACAAAAATATAAAAAAATAAATAGAAAAATAAAAAGAAATTAAAATCAGTTATCACTTTAATAGCCAGATAATATTTAGTTAGCATTTAGATGTATTTTACATATGTTCCTAAATAGGATAATCTTTATTAATATCCATGGTTTTATATCTCTATTGATCTAAATGTACTATGGATATGAAATTGCTGGTTGGCAAACTACAAATATATACATATATTTTTTCTATTCATGTGAGGCAAGACTCCCTATGTCTAAAACCATATAACATGACTTTATTTCTCTCCTTTTCCTCAACCCCATACTCACACAGCTGATTAGGGTGGGTAAATGGCCTAACCAGGGCCAATGAAATCTTTCTCTGGGGTATTTGGGATTGGAATTAACAGATTCCAGCCAGCACTGCTTGGTCTGTTGCATAGAGGGAAACCAAACATTTTCTGACCCGTAAATCAGAAGGCAGAGGAAGTCAGGTTGCAGCAGGGGAGGAGGGTGAGACAAACCAATGGAAAAGAATGGAATTCAGAAATAGGGAGAGGGTTCTAATTACCATGAAAGCCATGGTTAATGTATTTCCAAGGCTCCAATAAACTCCTGTCTTTTGTTTTCATGATACATTTTCTTTTTTGCTTAACTGAGCTGGAGTGGGTTTTATTTATTTATTTATTTTAATAGCAGAAGAAACTTAGTTGGCATAATATTTCTACCAACTATTTTATTTAGCAGAATATCATGGACATTTCCCCAGCTTATTAAATACTTTTTATAAAAATTTGTTTTTACGTTGTGATTATTTGCTTATTAAAACTTCCATAAGTGTAAGTACTCAGTTAAAGAATGTGAATATGTACACAGCTGGTTGCCAATATTTACTAATTTCTGAAGAAGCTATATAAAGTAATGAATTTCCTTGTACTTTTACCAGTACTGGGTGTTATTAGTAACAAATATTTTAAATTGAGATTTCAAGTAAATGACACGTATACTTGAAAACATAATAATAGTGGAAATAGTGTACCATACACAAATTTCTTAGCTTTTTAGAGCACTTATAATTTAAAATTAAATTTTATTAAAATATTGAATGTAAGTTTTCATAAGAAAAATCAAAGCCCCAAATATAAGATGTGATCTAGAAAACCAATAATTAAAAAATATTATTTTGCAAAGAATAAAAAGAGGAAGGATTTTTTATGAAATATTGAGTTAAAATGATGAAATTCTGTTTTTTTTTCCTGAGTGGAGAAAAATTACACTTATAATTACCAGACTGTAGTTGGTCATCCCATATTTCCTTAGTCATAAAGACTTCCAGTGGAAGAACTTAAGTAATGTTCAGGTTTGAGCTTTTCAAAATCTAGACATTATTTATTGAAGTAAAATATCTGTATTGACTGAACAGCCTATTTAGAAAAATCTGTTTTATAAAAATAAAGCCACCAGGAAATAAGGATAAACCTGAAAGAATATTTATTATAGCTTATTTTTGGTACCAAATATCCTCATGAAAATGGGCAAAATATGAATTTCTATTATTGATTTGATTCAATTATAATATATCCCCATATGGAATATTATGTAGCTAAGTCTGTAAGTGAAAAGTTACATGTAAGTACATATGTCTGTACATGCTGTCTGAGCATAGAAAAGGGTGAGAGAAAAATGTATCTAAAAGCATTCAGAAAAAGTGTTAACACTTGGTATTTTGGGGACAGTGAGATGGGGGAGAGGGATGAAGAGATTACAAACATGACACTTTTCTTCACCGACTTGGTAAATGTGCATGATTGTTTTTGTAATTAGGAAAAGAAACTTTGAAAAAAATTTAAAGAAAGAGAAAAAAGGAAAAAAGGAGTTAACATAAATCACTTAATTTAGGAAAAAATAAATGCTTCTTATCTGATAGTTGCCCACCAGTAATTAGACTTTTTAAATTAATTTTTTATTTTGAGCTAAATGCAGAGTCGCAGGAAGTTAGAGAAATTATTCAGAGATCCTGTGAACTCTTTACCCAGTTTCCGCCAATGATAACATACTGTAAAAACCATAATATAGTATCGCACCAAGATATTAAGATCACAAATCTTATTTATATTTCCCCAGCTTTACATGTACTCATGTGTGTGTGGGTGTGTTTAACTCTATGCAGGGTTCTCATTTATGTAGGTTGTTGTATCCACTCCTGCAGTCAAGACATGCACTCTTGCACTCAAGAACAGTTCCAACACCATGAAGATTTTTATATCAACATCTGTCTTTTCTATACATGTATTTTCCTCCTCCATCTCATCCCTGACCCATGGCAACTACTATTCTTTTCTTTAGTTCTCTGGTTTTGACATTTCAAGAATGTTATATAAATGGAGTAATACAGGGGCGCCTGGGTGGCTCAGTCAGTTAAGCATCTGCCTTTGGCTCAGGTCATGATCTCAGGGTCCTGGGATCGAGTCCCACATTTCCCTGCTGAGCAGGGAGTCTGCTTCTCCCTCCCCCTGCTGCTTCCCCTGCTTGTGCTCTCTCTCTCTTTCTGACAAAGTCTTAAAAAAATGGGGTAATACATTAAGCAACCTTCTGGAATTGACCTTTTTTATTCAGCATTATTCCCTTGAGATTCATCCAAGTTGTAGATTGTATCAATAGTTTTTTTTTTTCCTCCCCCTTTTTATTGCTGAGTAGTATTCTATGGGGTGGGTATACCAGTCTGTTTAACCATTCACCCACTGAAGGACATCTGGGTTATTTCCAGTTTGGGCCTATTATGAGTAAAGAGGCTAAAGTTTTTATGTAAATATACATCTTCACTTCTCTGTGATAAATACCTAGGAGCGCAATTACTGGGTTGCATGTTAGTTGCATATTTAGTTTTTGAAAAAACTGCCAGACTGTTTTCCAGATAGGTTGCACCATTTTACATTCTTACCAGCAGTATAAGAGTAATCTACTTCCTCTGCATCTTCATCAGCTTTTGATGTGCTCATTATTTTTTAGCCTTTTTGATAGGTGTTCATTGTGTTTTAAGATTTTTCAGTGAAACAAAACTCATTAAAAATGGTGCTTAGAGTATTCTTTAGTCTCTCTGAGAGTCTAAGATCTCTAGGCTTATAGGGATAAGATGAACCTTAAAAAGGTTTTAGTCTCAAAGGGTATGTATATAAATGTCTCAAGGAGAACTTCTGTTCCTCATATTTTCTGCTTTCCTTGAAAAACTGAAGGCATATATCACTGTCACTGCCTTAGGTATGAAAATGATAAAATTCCAATTCTTTCAACAAATCCAGCAAATATTTATTGAGTGCCTAATGTGCAATAAGCACTATTCTAGGTGCTGACACTATAGGAATGAAAAAAATAAATACCTGCTCAAATGCCAAGTATATTATTGTTGATGCTTGGGAACACCTAATAAATAACACCACCCCTTCTTCCCCAGTTGGTTTGAAAACAACCAATAGGTACAGGAGTTGAGAAAACTGGAGATTAAAATGTGTCCTAAATTACTGACAAAACTATCTGGAGAATATAGCTCAGGTTGGTGGAAATAATGAGCTTCATATCACTGTTCCCAATCTTCAGCAGAATTACCTGCACAGGCACAAGAAATTGTGGAAAGGCACAGGCCCCCACCCCAAATGTTCCTTATCAGGGAGTACACATGTTCTCCAAGGTAGGCATTCTCAAAGACAGGATTCAGAAGGGCTGGACCATGTATTCCTCAGGTTTTCCCTCATAACCTCATTCTTCAGACAGAAGAAAGTATTTTACTCTAATAGAATCTTCTTCACAGAGGAACAAAAGGACTGGGGAATGGAAATTCTCCCGTAATGATATTACTAATAATCCTTGACTAAGATTAAAAAAAAAAAAAAAAGATCTTGTCATGTTGCTGCCTTATTTAACCTTCCAATTTATTATGTGGCTTTTACCCTGGAATATGCCGGCTACTATTTGCAGACTCCTGCATAGTTTTTCTTAAATTTAAATATGGAGTCTATTTGGAAGGTTGATAAACAGGAGTAGGAAGAAAACCCAAGGAGAGTGGCCGTATGTTACAAATTAGACATATATTTACTTAAATTATATAATAGGCTTGGGGTTTGAAGGAATACAATAAATGTTACTCTTGTTTTCCTTCTGAGTTTAAAACCAATTTAGAGAGAGGCACAAACCATTTAGACAGATGGATATCAAAATATAGGCTTAATGCAGATAAATGATACTTTGCAGGATGTGGCAATGATGAAATACCTAATGTTCATCCTCAGAATTGGGCTTACCCACCAAGTTACAGATAGTCTTAAACAGCCACAGACTTTCCTACATGGGAGTTCTTGTCTCGTAAAATGTGTGGCTTGGAAGAGCAAACCAGAATGCATACTCACTGTAGACAGGGAGGTTCTCGAAAGGAAGAAAGGCGAGGAGGCTGAATTACTCATGGTCAATTTCTTGTTCCATATCATGTTAGTCACGTACATCTCTCCATCCTCTGCTTCTCTCCCAGAGGATGGAGAGAGACTGGAAATGTTCAGTAGAAATCTTATCTTAGGGAAAATTTGAATAGTGAGGGATAGATATTTCTTTTTTTTTTTTAAGATTTTATTTATTTATTTGAACAGAGAGAAACACAGCGAGAGAGGGAACACAAGCAGGGGGAGTGGGAGAGGGAGAAGCAGGCTCCGCGCTGAGCAGGGAGCCCGATGTGGGGCTCGATCCCAGGACATGACCTGAGCCGAAGGCAGACCCTTAATGACTGAGCCACCCAGGCACCCCTAGATATTTATTTCGAACAGCACATAAACTTAAAGCTAAATTCTGGGGAGACATGCTGATATGTGCTTTTCAACAGGAAAATAAATAAAAGTAAATAATTAAAACAAAGGGTAAATAGACAAAAGAAAATAAACTGGAGCTTAGGATACTTAAAAAAGATGTTGGAGGAAACCTGAAGAATAGGGGCAAGAAATGTACTGGTGAGTTTTGTGTGTGAGTGTGAACAGATGCATCAAAAATTAAGATAAACTTTTAAAAAGTATAGCAGGGAGAATATAGTCACTAATTATTGCAATAATGTTGTATGGTGACAAACAGTAAGTACACTCATCATGGTGAGGTTTGCATATTGTATAGACTGTCAAATCACTATGTCATGCACCTGAAACTAACATTGTCCTCTATACGTCAACGATAAAAAATTTTAAAAACCTAATAGTTGAAATTACCTTAAAAATTTAAGGTAAATTTGCTGAAGCCTTCTGTTGCCTGTTAACATGAAAGTAAATACTTTTGCTGGTCAGTATATGAATTTGATAAACTGTGCATTCATAAAGACTTAAATTGTAAATAATTTCAAGGAGAGTCTTCATGATTAATGAAATATGATTCAATAAGTGGTGACTGAGACTTCGTACATGTCAAGGGATAATAAAGCAGAGATTTGGGGACATAATATGGTAAGTTTTTCAATGTAATGTCATTTGTATCATTATTTAGAATCCAACGCATGTATCCCTTTTCTCTAATCTCTAACAAGCCAGCTACCAAAAATTGGATCAGCATAGGTCCAATGGAGTAGGGTTTAGACTTCGTAAATTTTCCAGGGAAGGGAGAATGTCTATAACCCTCCATAAGATACCAACAGATATATGTTAGAATCATCCCTGGAACTTCTTAAAATGGATAATACCAGCTTCCATTCTAAAATGTTCTGTTCCAGTAGTTCTAGGCTGTGGCCATGGAATCAGCCTTAGTAACAGGCTCCACATATGTTACTAGGTAAAGTGAATCTTGAAAATATTGACAGCTGCAGGGACTGTGCACATTGTCTTTCATGTTTTGTGCCATCATTAACTAGGATCATCATTAACTCTTGGTCATTATTATGTAGTGTTTCCCTTGAAACAGTTTTAAGGGATGTGCTGTGACATTCTAGAGCCACTCATCATGTTTCTACCCCCAGAAGTGATAGAAAGATCATCTCTGGAAAAACATTTTCAAGGCTTTTCTTCTCTTTAAATTTGGGAAGTCGTCAGTACTGAGAAAGTAGATAGTACAAACGATATCTCTCTGTTTACTGGGATGCAATTAGATATATTTTCAGATGCATTTTAATGTTATGCAATCCTGTTTTCTTGTGACTTCCTTCTCTTTGAGTGGTTTCCCTCTCTTCAGAAAGAAAGCAAATGTTACCTTGACCAAAGGGATGTTGATGGACAGGTTTTTTTTTTAAATTTGTTATTGTTATGTTAATCACCATACATTGCATCATTAATTTTTCATGTAGTGTTCCATGATTCATTGTTTGTGTATAACACCCAGTGCTCCATGCAGAGCGTGCCCTCTTTAATACCCATCACCAGGCTCACCGATGCTCCCACCCCCCCCAGAACCCTCAGTTTGTTTTTCAGAGTCCATCATCTATCATGGTTCGTCTCCCCCTCTGATTTCCCCCCCTTCATTCTTCCCCTCCTGCTATCTTCTTCTTCTTCTTTTTTTTTAACATATAGTGTATTAGTTTGAGAGGTACAGATCTGTGATTCAACAGTCTTGCCCAATTCACAGCGCTCACCATAGCACATAGCCTCCCCAATGTCTATCACCCAGCCACCCCATCCCTCCCACCCCCCACCACTCCAGCAACCCTCAGTTTGTTTCCTGAGATTAAGAATTCCTCATATCAGTGAGGTCATATAATACATGATTTTCTCTGATTGACTTATTTCGCTCAGCATAACAACCTCCAGTCCCACCCATGACATTGCAAATGGCAAGATCTCATTCCTTTTGATGGCGGCATAATATTCCATTGTATATATATATATATATATACCAATTCTTCTTTATCCATTCATCTGTCGATGGACATCTTGGCTCTTTCCACAGTTTGGCTCTTGTGACATTGCTGCTATAAACATTGGGGTGCATGTACCCCTTCGGATCCCCACATTTGTATCTTTGGGGTAAATACCCAGTAGTGCAATTGCTGGATTGTATGGTAGCTCTATTTTCAATTTTTTGAGGAACCTCCGTACTGTTTTCCAGAGTGGCTGCACCAGCTTGCATTCCCACCAACAGTGTAGGAGGGTTCCCCTTTCTCTGTATCCCTGCCAACATCTGTCGTTTCCTGACTTGTTAATTTTAGCCATTCTGACTGGTGTGAGGTGGTATCTCAATGAGGTTTAGATTTGGATTTGCCTGATGCCGAGCGATGTGGAGCACTTTTTCATGTGTCTGTTGGCCATTTGGATGTCTTCTTTGGAAAAATGTCTGTTCATGTCTTCTGCCCATTTCTTGATTGGATTATTTGTTCTTTGGGTGTTGAGTTTGATAAGTTCTTTATAGATTTTGGATACTAGCCCTTTATCTGATATGTCATTTGCAAATATTTTCTCCCATTCTGTCGGTTGTCTTTTGGTTTGGTGGACTGTTTCTTTTGCTGTGCAAAAGCTTTTTATCTTGATGAAGTCCCAATAGTTCCTTTTTGCCCTTGCTTCCCTTGCCTTTGGCGCTGTTTCTAGGAAGAAGTTGCTGTGGCTGAGGTCAAAGAGGTTGCTGCCTGTGTTCTCCTTTAGGATTTTGATGGACTCCTATCTCACATTTAGGTCTTTCAAGCATTTTGAGTCTATTTTTGTGTGCGGTGTAAGGAAATGGTCCAATTTCATTCTTCTGCATGTGGCTGTCCAATTTTCCCAACACCATTTGTTGAAGAGACTGTCTTTTTTCCATTGGACATTCTTTCCTGCTTTGTCGAAGATGAGTTGACCATAGAGTTGAGGGTCCATTTCTGGGCTCTCGATTCTGTTCCATTGATGTATGTGTCTGTTTTTGTGCCAGTACCATACTGTCTTGATGATGACAGCTTTGTAATAGAGCTGGAAGTCCGGAATTGTGATGCTGCCAGCTTTGCTTTTCTTTTTCAACATTCCTCTGGCTATTTGGGGTCTTTTCCGGCTCCATACAAATTTTAGGATTATTTGTTCCATTTCTTTGAAAAAAGTGGTTGGTATTTTGATGGAGATTGCTCTGAATGTGTAGATTGCTCTAGGTAGCATTGACATCGTCACAATGTTTGTTCTTCCAATCCATGAGCATGGAACGTTTTTCCATTTCTTTGTGTCTTCCTCAATTTCTTTCATGAGTATTTTATAGTTTTCTGAGTACAGATCCTTTGCCTCTTTGGTTAGATTTATTCCTAGGTATCTTATGGTTTTGGGTGCAATTGTAAATGGGATCGACTCCTTAATTTCTCTTTCTTCTGTCTTGTTGTTGGTGTATAGGAATGCCACTGATTTCTGTGCATTGATTTTGTATCCTGCCATTTTACTGAATTCCTGTATGAGTTCTAGCAGTTTTGGGGTGGAGTCTTTTGGGTTTTCCACATAAAGTATCATATCATCTGCAAACAGTGAGAGTTTTACTTCTTTGCCGATTCAGATGCCTTTTATTTCTTTTTGTTGTCTGATTGCTGTGGCTAGGACTTCTAATACTATGTTGAATAGCAGTGGTGATAGTGGACATCCCTGCCGCATTCCTGACTTTAGGGGGAAAGCCCTCAGCTTTTCCCCATTGAGAATGCTCTTTGCTGTAGGTTTTTCATAGATGGCTTTTATGATATTGAGGTATGTACCCTCTATCCCTATACTCTGAAGAGTTTTGATCAAGAAAGGATGCTATACTTTGTCAAATGCTTTTTCTGCATCTATTGAGAGGATCATATGATTCTTGGTCTTTCTTTTGTTAATGTATTGTATCCCGTTGTTTGATTTGCAGATGTTGAACCCACCTTGCAGCCCAGGGATAAATCCCACTTGGTTGTGGTGAATAATCCTTTTAATGTACTGTTGGATCCTATTGGCTAGTATTTTGGTGAAAAATTTTGCATCCATGTTCATCAAGGATACTGTTCTTTAATTCTCCTTTTTGATCGGGTCTTTGTCTGGTTTGGGGATCAAGGTAATGGTGGCCTCATAAAACAAGTTTAGAAGTTTTCCCTCCATTTCTGTTTTTTGGAACAGTTTCAGAAGAATAGGTATTAATTCTTCTTTAAATGTTTGGTAGAATTCCCCTGGGAAGCCATCTGGCCCTGGGCTCTTGTTTCTTGGGAGATTTTTTTAATGACTGCTTCCATTTCCTTAGTGGTTATAGGTCTGTTCAGGTTTTCTATTCCTTCCTGGTTCAATTTTGGTAGGTGATACATCTCTAGGAATGCATCCATTTCTTCCAGGTTATCTAATTTGCTGGCATAGAGTTGCTCATAATATGTTCTTATAATTGTTTGTATTTCTTTGGTGTTGGTTATGATCTCTCCTCTTTCATTCATGATTTTGTTGATTTGGGTCATTTGTCTTCTCTTTTTGATAAGTCTGGCTAGGCGTTTATCCATCTTGTTAATTCTTTCAAAGAACCAGCTCCTAGTTTCGTTGATCTGTTCTACTGTTCTTTTGATTTCTGTTTCATTGATTTCTGCTCTGATCTTTATTATTTCTCTTCTGCTGGGTTTAGGCTTTATTTGCTGTTTTTTCTCTAGCTCCTTTAGGTGTAGGGTTAGGTTGTGTATTTGAGACCCTTCTTGTTTCTTGGGAAAGGCTTGTATTGCTGTATACTTTCCTCTTAGGACTGCCTTTGCTGCATCCCAAAGATTTTGAACAGTTGTGTTTTCATTTTCATTGGTTTCCATGAATTTTTTTAATTCTTCTTTAATTTCCTGGTTGACCCATTCATTTTTAGTAGAATGCTCTTTAGCCTCCATGTATTTGAGTTCTTTCCAACTTTCCTCTTGTGATTAAGTGCTAGTTTCAAAGCATTGTGTTCTGAAAATATGCAGGGAATGATCCCAATCCTTTGGTACCAGGTGAGACCTGATTTGTGACTCAGGATGTGATCAATTCTGGAGAATGTTCCATGGGCACTAGAGAAGATTGTGTATTCCGTTGCTTTGGGATGGCATGTTCTGAATATGTCTGTGAAGTCCATTTGGTCCAGTGTGTCACTTAAAGTCTTTATTTCCTTGTTGATCTTTTGCTTAGATGATCTGTCCATTTCAGTGAGGGGGGGTGTTAAAGTCCCCCCCTATTATTGTATTGTTGTCAAAGTGTTTCTTCACTTTTGTTATTAATTGCCTTATATAATTGGCTGCTCCCATGTTAGGGTATAGATATTTACAATTGTTAGATCTTCTTGTTGGATAGATCCTTTAAGTAGGATATAGTGTCCTTCCTCATCTCTTTTTACCATCTTTGTTTTCAAATCTAATTTGTCTGATATAAGGATTGCCACCCCAGCTTTCTTTTGGTGTCCATTAGCATTGTAAATGGTTTTCCATCCCCTCACTTTCAATCTGGGGGTGTCTTTGTGTCTAAAATGAGTCTCTTGCAGACAGCATATCGATGGGTCATGTTTTTTAATCCAATCTGATAGCCTATGTCTTTTGATTGGGGCATTTAGCCCTTTTACATTTAGGGTAATTATTGAAAGATATGAATTTGTGCCATTGTATTGCCTGTAAGGTGACCATTACTGTATATTGTCTGTGTTCCTTTCTGGTCTATGTTGCTTTTAGGCTCTCTCTTTGCTTAGAGGACCCCTTTCAATATATTTTGTAGGGCTGGTTTCGTGTTTGCAAATTCCTTTAGTTTTTGTTTGTCCTGGAAGCTTTTTATCTCTCCTTCTATTTTCAATGACAGCCTAGCTGGATATAGTATTCTTGGCTGCATATTTTTCTCATTTAGTGCTCTGAAGATATCATGTCAATCCTTTCTGGCCTGCCAGGTCTCTGTGGATAGGTCTGTTGCCAATCTTATGTTTCTACCATTGTAGGTTACATATCTCTTCTCCGGAGCTGCTTTCAGGATTTTCTCTATGTCTCTGAGACTCGTAAGTTTTACTATTAGGTCGGGGTGTTGACCTATTTCTGTTGATTTTGAGAGGTGTTCTATGTGCCTCCTGGCTTTCGATGCCTCTTTCCTTCCCCAAATTAGGGAAGTTCTTTGTTATAATTTGCTCCATTATACCTTCTGCCCCTCTCTTTCTTCTTCTTCTGGGATCCCAATTATTCTAATATTGTTTGTTGTTAAGAAGTTGTTTGAAAAAAGAATGAAGAAGGTTAAAAAAAAAAAAAGGGAGAGAATGTGATCAGGCAGGAGACTAGAACAAAGCCATACACTAGTGATTTAGGGTATATTTTAATCTGTTAGAAGAAACTGTATCTCAAAATTTTAAAGAGAGAACAACTTATATATATATGCCAAAAATAAGGGTAACTACTATGAAGGGATAGAATATGACTGTAAGAATGAAAAATGTTTTTTTAAAAAAAGGGATTGATAAGATGCTGGTTGAAAAAGGGAAAAAGAAAACTTAAAAAAAAGTTAAACAAAAAAAAATTAACTTTGAAAGACTAAAGAATCCTGGTAAAAAAGCCATGAATTCTATGTGCAGTATTCCCCTAGCGCTGGAGTTCTGCCATTCTCATTGATCAGTAAACTTGTTCTTGGCTGGCTGTTCTTGCTGATCTTCTGGGGGAGGGGCCTGTTGCTGTGGTTCCCAAATGTCTTTGCCGGAGGCAGAATTGCCCCGCCCTTGCTGGACTGGGCTAAGTAATCTGCTCAGGTTTTCTCTCGGGAGCTTTTTTTCCCTGCAGGCTTTCCCTACAGCTTTGGAGGATGAGAGTGACAATGGCGGCCTCCCAATCTCTGCCCCCAAGGAGCCGAGAACTTGGGGGCCCCGCTCCCCAGTGTGCCCCCAGAGAAAAGCAGTCAATCACTCCCGTCTCCCCAGTCTCTGGCCGCAGTCTGTGCTCACCCGGCCTGTGACCGAGCGTTTCTACCTCTGGCACACGACCCCGTGTGGAGTCTCCAAACCCAGCAGATCCCTGCAGTGCGCTCCCATACCACCACTCCCGGGGGGGAGGAAGGGGTGTCTCCCTGGATCTGCTGCTTGTTGGGTCCCTGCTGGAAGAGCAGGGCCCAACTGTGCTGCAGATCACAGTTTATGGCAACCCCGAGCTGAGAGCCCATTCCTCTGCTCCGTCTCTGCAGCTGGCTTCCCCGCTCTGATACCTGGGAGCTCTGCTGCACTCAGGCACCTGAGACCCTGAGGGTCCTGAGACCACACTGTCCCGCGAGGGTTCCACTCCCCGCTTAGCCACTGGGGCGATGTCCCTCAGCGGAGCAGACTTCTAAAAGTTCCGATTTTGTGCTCCAGGGCTCTATCACTTTCCAGAAGCGGCAGACGGAGGCCCCCTCCCCCACTGTCTATCCTCCCGAATATCGCCTCAAATTCACTTCTCTGCATGTCCTACCTTCCAGAAAGTGGTCGCTTTTCTGTTCAGAGAGTTGTTGCTATTCTTTTCTTCAATCTCCTCTTGAGTTCGTAGGTGTTCAGAATGGTTTGATCCCTATCCAGCTGTATTCCTGAGACCAGACGAAATCCAGGTCTCCTACTCCTCCACCATCTTGCTCCAGTGATGGACAGTCTTGATGCTTTTTTTTTTTTGAAAAGTCTATAGCAGAAAATACTATTAAGACAGTTAAAGAATTTTCAAAATCCCTTAAACTTATATTAACACATCCAAGTTGCTAGATTTCATAGAACAGAACAGATAGGAAGTTGGGAGAGGAAATCAGATGCAAAAGTTCTTGTACTAGGGTTAAACCTTGAAGGGGGTAGGCAAACATGTAGGTATGTTTGGAGATTATGCATCGGCATTAGGAGCCTGCTCATTTAGGCATAATCCAGAGAAGCTTCAGACTCCAGCAGAAACACAGTTTCCTGCTCAAGTCCTGGCCACAATTGCAAGAAAAGTTTGACTAGATGGATGAACCAAAAACTACACTCCTGGTCATAGTCTGTTCATGCCATGTGAAAGATTCCACAAATTTCTGGTTGGTTGCAGGGAGAGAAAAAGGAGCTGTTGAGGAGGCTGAAGCTAGAGAGTCAAATACACCTTCTTGATTCCCAGTCGCATTATGAAGAAAGGTAAGAAAGGAAAGAAATTGGAAAGACTAGGATATTTACAAAAGAAACTAATTTTTTAAGTAACTAGGTAACAAGTTAACTAACTAAGCCAGAAGACACTAAGAAACTAAGACACCATTGACTGAACACATTTTTCCAGTAAACTTTTATTAGGCATAAGTGGGAATATACAGTGATAATCTACCTTTAAATCTGCATATTCATTATAAGGTTGTAGCATTTTTTAAAGAGATTTCATTTATTTATTTGACAGAGAGAGACAGTGAGAGAGGGAACACAAGCAGGGGGAGTGGGAGAGGGAGAAGCAGGCTCTCCGCCCAGCAGGGAGTGCGACGCAGGGCTCAATCCCAGGACCCTGGGATCATGACCTGAGCAGAAGGCAGACATTTAATGACTGAGCCACCCAGGTGCCCCAAGTTTGTAGCATTTTATTCAGCCTGCCCTGATATTATGCAATCTGCAGCCATGAGGTGGGAATTTCACATGGATTAGCCTTAGAGTTCTTAGTTATTTGTAAAAAGTGCCAATGTTCAGTACCAGCAGAATGTTGGCATTTAAGGAATCCCACCACCACCATACCACGAAACAGTAGCCAGGAATAAAGTAGCTTAATAAAAATACATGTTTTATCCACAAAGTGTTTCCATCAGCTTTCCACTACTTTTAATTTCAGCAGTTTTAAAAATAACATGAGATTGTGAGTAAAACTAAATTGAATCGTTGGAGTCCTAAGATATAAAATAGAGCCCTTGAACTAAAAGAAGAAGTCCCAATTTCTTTCGACTCTGTGCTGGTAGGCTTTGGATCCAATGGTGAGATTGTGTGGTGATAGTTATCTCTTTTTCAAATATTCATTTTCTTCCATTCACTTTAGAAACAATAGAGTGCCTAAACTGTGGCCAAATTATACATATCACCAATATAATTTTCATTTCACTTTGAAATGGCTGAGATGATTTTTTAAAAAAATTTTGGCTGAGATGATTTTTTAAAAAAACAATGTCTTGCTGTTTTTGACAAAGTACAAAGAAATGAGAATTACAATTCTAGCTATACCATAAATTTATCACAACCTATGGTGCAGTTTTAAAGATTCTTGCTCCTGGAAATAATGACTGCTATTATTTCCACATCTAGATGTGTTCCCAACCAGACCATGGCACAGAGTTTAAGTCATTAATCCTTTCTCACGATGGCAGTAATTACTTTTAAATGATCCTGTAGTGATCTTGATTGCCCTGCCACAATAGCATTTAGTAAATATGGGGTAAAACAAGGTATGTGGAAAATTTTGTCCTTTTATTCTCTTTTCAAAGGAGAGAGCATGAGATTTTTTTAATACATCTATCTCATTCACAGTCTTATCTTTGTGGCAGAAGTACTAAAATGACCTGAAAGAGTGCTAAGTATTTAGGCATCTACATTTTTAATAGCCATGTCATGGAATGTTATGTTTTAAGCCTCTTTTCTCCTAAACAATCTGTTGAGCTACGTCTGAGCAGCATCAGACTCTATCACACCTTATAAAAATGGACCTCACATATTGCTATTTGCTGAACAAAGTATTTTCTTTTATTTATCTTATAATTACACTGATTGAGTTGCAGCGAGTTCCTCTGCTTCCATCATGACACTGTTAAGACAGGTCAATGCCTACTTAATACATTATATAAACTCTTCTTATAAAGATACTTGTCATTTGATTGAGGTGCCCCTCCAATCTATGATGAACTGATCTTGAGATTCTTAATTATATCTGCAGAGACCCTTTTTCCAAATAAGGTCATATTCATAGGTCCTGGGGATTAAGACTTGGAGATATATATATATATATATATATATATATATATATATATATATATA
>NW_027397074.1:35996385-36145384 GCF_003265705.2 Callorhinus ursinus
ATATATATATATATATATATATATATATATATATATATATATATAACTTGGAACTTGGAAAAGGAGTCAGACTTGCGTGAAGAAATACAGAAAAGAATGGTGCTCCTGAAGCCAAGAGTATTTGCATCATTAGGGAGTGATTAATAATGTCAAATGTCAAGCTGAAAGAGGCACAAAAAAAGGCCTCAGTGATTGGGTATTAGATTTCTTTTGGTTCTGATGAAGATCTTCATATCACTTGGAAATATGTCCAAAGCTGAGGCAGGTTTTGCTTCTGTATTCTTGGTATCTTTGTGGCTATTTCACCACCTTATTACAGTAAGATAGAACAGATCAAGAAGGAAATAATTTCTGTCACTGGATTATAACTCACTGACTTTGTTATTTAGTAATGTTCTTGTGGTATCTCTTACGTTCTAGACCCACTGACTTACCAGTCTACCTATTCGGTGTAGATTTGATGTTTGATAATTATTGGAGGCTATCAGTATGTGTATTATTTCCAGACTCAACTTTTGAAACTGGACGAATGTTTTTACCCTCATTAGTTACATTCTGCTAGTTCCAATGCACACATTCTGTTATGACAATTTGTAATATTTCTTTTCCATTGATAATATCTGAACAGCAGAATTTAAAATAATTCAAAAAATTAAATTCAGCCTATTCTTAATAGAAACATGGAAGTTACCTCTAGTATATAAACAGCAGCACTTAGTAAATATGTAGAAGTATGTGTTTTATTCAATAACTATAAAATTTATTAATTCTTGGACAATAGTGCAACGTGCCCATAGGATGTCATTTGCACTTCTGTGGTTGCTATTCTAGTGAAGATAAACATCTACAAAATAGTGTAAGCACTTCAACATTAACCATAATGGAGATGAGATGAGTTATTATGTGCAAATGTTCCAAGTGTTATTACCTTAAAACATTTTATTACAGTTTAATTTTTGAATATATGTGTACTATATAATTCATATAACCCATATTTTACCTGGTAAAATTTATCAAATGTAAAACTGTCCAATTTTTGAAATTAGTTCCAGTCTATATTATATGGACATTATATATTTAGGAAAACAAAGTATTTATTTTGAATAAATAAATAAATAAATAAATGCAATCATTCTTTAGTCCCCAGAAAATGTAAATACTTGCTTTATACATTTTAATCAAAATAATTCAGTCAAATTTCAAAATTCTGTTTGAAATTAATGTTTTCCTTGGAATTACAGCATTTTATTTTCTCTTAGCACTCTCAAATAGGACTACATTTACTTATTTATTTAGAAAGGGAGGAGGGGTGAGGAGGGGCAGAGGAAGAGGGAGAGAGAGAATCTTAAGCAGACTCCACGCCCAGCATGGAGCTGAATGCTGTGCTTCATCTTACAACTCTGAGATCATGACCTTAGCTGAAGTCCAGAGCAGGATGCTTAACTGACTGAGCCACCCAGGTGCTCCTCATTTATGTAATTTACAGTAACATTATTTCTTAATTATTTTATAGATATGTATCAGTAACTATAGAGAAACAATGTTATAATAAAATATATTATATAGTGCATAATTATATAATACCCTGTTGTAAATAGATACCTAAATAATTCTTATTCTACTATGACCATTCTTTTTCTTTTCTTTTTACAAACTCAGAAGCTAGCTCTCTTTTTTTTAATAAGAATGTTTATTGAAGCACTACTTTTATTATTTTAATTTTAATTTTATTTATTATTTTCTAGGTGGGCTCCATGCCCAGTGTGGGGCTTGAACTCATGACCTGGAGATCAAGAGTCACATGCTACTCTGACTGAGTCAGCCAGACACCCTGGAAGCTTGCTCTTTTGCATCTATTTTTTTGTTAAGTCTGCTAAAGAGTCTCTCCACTATGAGTTAGTTAGCATCTTTGGAGACTTCGTAAAGTCTGTATCGTGAGTTTTCTAGCATTCTGATCTTACAGCTTTTTGCCTACCTAAACCCTTTACCTTCATTCTACTTCAGCCTCTTTAGAGCACAGAAAAGTTTTTGTTGAGTCTATTTTGCCGCTTTGGTGGGCCTTGCTTCCTGCTGTGCTATAACTGACCCTTCCTCCAAGCATGTCCCAGGAATGCTTCTTGTCCATTAGGGTCTTACTTCATTGGCTCTCTGAATGCTGGCTCATTCCTCTGCATTCAATATATGCTTTTGGTATCCTAAGTTTGGGCCATCTCTTACCCCCAGTTCATTAGTTGGCCTTCTCTCTAATCCCTTGATGTTAGTTAGTTTCTCCCTGTAGCCTCAGATGAGAAGAATGTCACCATCCACTACCTTCCCATTGTGTTAGCACTCTGACCTCTCCAGCAAGGAAGGGCCCAACCAAAACTTTTAGATCCACTCTTTGAACTATAAATCATCTATTCTCAGTGTCTTGCCTTCTACATTTGTACCCTCTAATCACAGATCTTTTAAGGCTTCATTATATGGACTCAAAATCCTCTTGGTCTTTCACCCTTGTTCTGTCTCCATGTGCTTTGTTGGCCCCATGATCAGTCATTTTCACAGGACTTTCTCTAGTAATTGGGATCCTTAGCTATTGGTAACTCTCCTACTTCCGGGGTGTCAAGTATTAATAGGAATCACTCATGAAACCGTGCTCAGGAGATGGATACTTTTTGGCATGACCTTTCTTGGCTATTATCCTTTCCCTCTCAAGAAATTTGTGTATCTAAACCAACTGCAACACCTTTGACTCAAGACGGGATGTATCTCCTTGTCAAGACTAACAATGCTCTAGATTCAATTTGCCACCACTAAGACATGTGTTTTATTTTGCCCTTCATCCTCTACCTTTTCTTTCTTTCCCTTTTCTTTTTGCTTTCGTGTTATCCATTCCATAAAAATAAATTACCTAAATAAATTAAATAAAACTCATTTAACCTTAACACTCATGTACATTAAACTATTTTTTCTTAATTCTTTGCTTCATACCCTGACATGAGGTAGGAACACACTAAATGGTTGCTCCAGGACCTCACTGGTTTATTGTTTTCAATTTATAATCTAGCTTTTACCTCCAAACCCTCTACTGAAACTGAAATCTTAATGATGAATGATAACCCTATACAATATCCCTAACAGAATTTCTTAGTCTCTCTCCTCTTCTATTTTGTTAGACCACTGCCACTCCCTTATATCAGTTTTTTTCCCCTTCTTTTTTTTCTTTCTTTTCTTTTTCTTTTTCTTTTTTTAATGTAGGCTCCACACAGAGCCCAATGCAGGGCTTGAACTCACGACCCTGAGATCAAGACCTGAGATGAGATCAAGACCTGAGATGAGATCAAGAGTCTGACTCTTAACTGACTGAGCCACCCAGGTGACCTCGGTTTTTCTCTTCTTTAAATTTATTGTTCTTTTTCTTTTCTGTGAGGGAGGCAAGCAAGAGAGTGAGGAGGGGTTCTAATAGTTATTGACAGTTAGCTATGTACAAGGCATGGGATTATGTGATTTTATATATATCTTATCTCTTTGATTCTTCAGAATAGTTCTGTGGGGAAGATATTTTTACACTCAAGAAGTTCTAGTGATTTTTTCAAACTTACACAGACTTGGTGGAACCCAAATCTCGACTTGTGTTCTATCTTCATTCCGTTGCATCCTGTGACCTCATATGTCATTTCTTCTTTCCACCCACAAAATGTAGGTGTCCCTGTAATTCTGTCCTCTGCCTTGTTTATTTTTTATTTTTATTTTTTTAAAGATTTTATTTATTTATGCGACAGAGAGAGACACAGCGAGAGAGCGAACATAAGCAGGGGGAGTGGGAGAGGGAGAAGCAGGCTCCTGGCTAAACAGGAAGCCCGATGCGGGGCTCAATCCCAGGACCCTGGGACCATGACCCGAGCCGAAGGCAGACGCTTAATGACTGAGCCACCCAGGTGCCCCTCTCTGCATTGTTTAGTTTGTGACCTTTGTCTTCATGTCTTGAGCTTATATGCACATGGCTCCAAAATATATATCTTAAACCCAGACGTCTCAAAACCCTTGACTTTTCTTTCTGTCCTTCCCTCTTTCCTCTTTATCTCTTTCCTACTTTTCTTCCTTTCCTCCTGCTCTCCCTCCTTCCAACTCTTTTTTCCTCTTTTGTTTTAAACATTTTTTGAGCATTCACTGTATTTTCAAATAATAGGTGGTTCACGTTCATGGTCTTACTCAAAAGGCACACTTACTGGTAGCTCAGTTTTAAACAGAGGAAACAAAGACTTAGAGAAGTCATGCAACTTGCCAGAGGTCAAACAGCTAGCAGGTGCAGAATCAAACTAGGAGCCCATTTTTCTTTGAAATCTTTGCTCACTTTATCATGCTCCTGAGAGATGACTTACTGTTTTCTGGACATGCACACTGCTTTCCCACTGTTGCCCTTGCTTATACTGTTCTCTCCTATTCTGTCAGAATTCTACCCATTCCTCAAGGTGATCTCCAGTAGACCTTCCACCAAACCCCTTGATTGGATATGATGTTTTCCCCTTTCCCAGCTCATAGCACTTTGTGTCTTATGTATTTATTTTCCTGTGTGCATGCATATATGTTTTCTTCCTATAACTAAGTTCCTTGAGGTAGGAACTGCTTTTTACACACCATAGGTGCTCTCAATAAATCTTGTTGAATTGAGGTGAATTCCAAACTGGCAGTGCATTGTTTTCTTAAAAACAAATAGAGCAATCATATATTACAAATACAGTGTTAGTTAAAAAGCAATGACAGGCAGAATTGTTTTTCCTCACAATTTAGAGATTAATGAAATGTAGACTGCATTAATATTTATTTATTTCATGGTTTTGTAGTTTGTTAAATTTCTTTTCCCTTTTACTCAAGTGATTACTCTCTTACCCATAGGATAGGAGTTCCTAGAAAACCTTCCATTGTTAACATCTACAGTTTGTTGATTGGAAACAATTTCCAATGGCAGTGAGCTCATTGTATATGATGGTATTTTAATATCTCTTTAATTTTTCGGTAATTCCCTCCAAATCCAAGGAAAGAATTCCAAACCTGTTGTCAAAAAATTAAGCAAGGCAACTACAAGAATCTGATCAAACAAGGTTGTTTGGCATTTCTTGTTTGTTTTATTTTTAGTTTCTCTAGTTTCCAGTTTTGGAGATCAGACTTAAAGCATTTTCATGGATGCAATTCCCACAGAGAGCCATGGGAGATTGGTGTGAGAGGGATAGCAGCCCGGGTATAAAGGAATTGTGTTTTGCCTTTCTTTTCTTTATTCTCCAGCTGCTGTTCCTTAAATAAAACTTTAAAAATAACTTTTATGGGGTGGTTAATAGATTCCTACCCTGTGGGGACAGGCTACATTCTCAGCTGCCCAACATTTTAAGCAGGCTCTAGTAATTTGGATAAAGAAACAGGCTCTGGTCTTGAGTCTTGAAGAATTGCTACAGGGTCAAGGTGAGAGCAAGGGAAGTGTGGACACTGGTGAACTTGTATTCTGCATATACTTCCCTAGAGGCTGCAGGAGAAGGAAGGGGCAGAGGTCAGGTAGTGAGGAGTGGGACAGAGTCATAGGGATAGTCTGAACTGTATGACAAAAGAGGGAACGTCACAGTTTTTAAATTTAGAAGGTACTATGCCTTTCTCAAGTAGTTTATCATTCCTTGGCCCAGTTTTTATTGAGTTAAACTTAGATATTTGGCAACCTACGGAAGTACAACAGGTAGTGTATACCCTCACTATGCATCCATATGAAATCCATGTGTGTTTCAGGTTCCCAGTTTTCTTAGGGGAGCAAGCTGGCGGAGGTTTGTTGGAGGCTCTGAAGTCCCAGTGGTCCTTATGTAAGCCTAACTACCCTCGGAGCACACAGGTGGAGCTGTGACACCTGCCTAGTTGAATCTGTGAAGCTACTGGTTTGGCTGCTTGTACTGCATAATCCACTGCCCTGCTCTGTGAAAGAGATTTGACTTTCATGGAAAAATGCAAACTGGAATGTGGGGAGGGGTTCTTGGATATCAGCTCTCCTCTCCACCCTGCATATTTATTCCATTGCACGCTTTACAAATGAGGGAATAGATAGGGTATAAGAAAAGTGGGCAGAAAATTTACATTTAACAAGTGCCTTCTGTGTGCCAGGCACGAGTAGCTATCAGGGTTTATAGCACTTTATAAAAAGTACTTTGACTTATGCTATTTGCTTTTCATAATAGTCACGTGAAGGGTGCAGAGTAGATGTAATTATTCCCACTTTGCTGATGTAGATGCTAAAGTTCAAAGCTTTCAAGTGATGCTCAGGATAAAGTAGTAAAGAGGTTAACCAGCATGAAGGTATTTAATGACTTCAGGCTGCCTGGGCACAGTAGAGACTGAGCACCTGAATAATTACCTAACACACTTTGGCATTTTGTAACTCTTCAACAGAGTTTTTACCTGATAAAAGCTAATATATGTGTCTATAGAAAGTTCCCTGCAATTCCACCACACTAGATTGTCATTATGGCTTATTTCCTTTCAGTTTTTTCATAGGCAAATACAAATATGTAAATTGGCATTATATCTGTATAAAGATTTTTATTCTACACATACTATTGTTTTCCCCCATGATTTCACTCTTTATGTTTTACTTGATATGATATTAATAATTATATAAAGTAAATAAAATAAAAATATATTATTATAAAACTAGATATTTTTATTTAATACAGTTATATTAATACATTTATATATATTTATATATTTAATACATCTATTAGATATAGTATATGTAATCTGATCTAGTTTTATGATAACATATTTATATTGTAGTTTATTTAGTCATTTTTCTACTATAGTTTTTATTTTTGTATTGTAAGAAATACAGCTGTTATTTAAATATGTATACCAAAGTCACATTTGAAAGCAGACTTGAAGGACATCTGTGCTCCTTCCACAGTTTGGCTGTTGTGGACATTGTGAGATTCATAGTCATGTGTTTGAGCAGCAGGAGTCCCTATGAGCACTGCTGGGATTTTTACCTAGGTAAGCCAGTCTGTCCCTTTCCTCCTTACAGTATTTTGAGTTGGGTTTCTGCACCTGTAAGCGGAAGCACTGATTTAGTGTCCTGGCTCAAAAGGGTGTGAACACCTATGAAGGTATTTATACATCTTGCGATTTACATTCTTTCTTTTTTTTATTTTATTTAAATTCAATTAGCCAACATAGAGTACATCACTAGTTTCAGATGTAGAGTTCAGTAATTCATCAGTTGCATATTAAGATCCAGCACTTGTCACAACAGGTGCCTCCTTAATTCCCATCACCCAGTTACCCCATTCCTCCACCCACTTCCCCTCCAGCAACCCTCAGTTTGTTTCCTATAGTTAAAAGTCTCTCATGGTTTTTCTCCCTCTCTGATGACTTCCCGTTGAGGTTTCCCTCCCTCCCTTATGATCCTCTGCACTGCTTCTTATATTCCATGTATGAGTGAAACCATATGATAATTGTCTTTCTCTGATTGACTTATTTCACTTAGCATAATACCCTCCAGTTCCATCCACATCGATGTAGCCATTTACTTTCTGACAGCACTACAAGCCGTGGAGTGCTTATTTCTGTGTATCAATATTGACACATGTAATATGCATTTTAAATGTGAAAACATTCCTTTTCATTTCTAGAATATTTTTCATGTGTTATATTTCTCCTGTGATTTGTCTGTTCTTCTCTAATTTGCCTTTTAATTTAGGATGTTAGTATATTTCTCCATATTTTAGAACTCTTTACATTAAAAATATAAATAAATCTTTTGAATAGTTGTGTCATATTTGTTGCAGGTATTTTCCATGTTCATTATTTGATTATAAGCGTACTAATACTGCATATGTATGAAATACTAAGCATGGAGTTTTTTGTTGTTGTAGAGTTTTTATATTTAGAATGTTCTCTACCTTCCCAAGATGAATATTTTTATGGTTGCCTTATGCTTCACTTTAAAATTTAGTGTATATTTCTTTTGGAATTTATTTTGGTAGATAAAGTAATTTTATTTAGGAATATTTTGGATGCAAGTCACAAGAATTCAGGAGCTTTCAAAAGTTAGGTTGCTTCTTATTAATACAGAGATGTTTCACAGAACCCATGTTTGGGATGCAGTCGCACTTCAGGGAGAGACAGGGTACCAGGGGCATGCCGTTGGGATTCTGCTGTTTTTCTTCTCTGGCCTGTACTCTCATTGCATTTCCTCATCCTTCTCATTTGTTTTCTCTACTTCCTTCTCCCAGTGGGAACCATCGAACCATCCAGAGAAAGACTAACTCTATACTCCCAATCCAAATTCCACTAAAGTGACTCTGTTTTTCTAGTTTGAATATGGTGCTTCAGGTTGCCCTGAAACAAGAATGAACCCTGGCTTTTAGGAGCTCATTCTCTGTGGATCAAATTCTGTATCAAAGAATCAGAAGAAGGGTAGGTACCAGGAAAGGGGAAATATTTTGAACTGCAGAGACAACTGATAGGCTTGTAGTCATTACGCAGTTGAAGACCTCACTTGATTATTTCTTGAAATAGTTTTCCTAACAAGTATTGGTGCTCTGTCCTTTCACTACTGATTTTTAATATTTGCTTTGTCATATATTAAACTCCTAAGTGTGCTTGAAAGTATGTATTTCTAGACTAAGATTTTCTGATAACATTGGTTTCTGTCAGTTGTTACAACTTTATTTCCATCCTTATATTAAGATCAATTTCCCTTTCTTCTTCTTTACAGATTTGTTGTATACATATTCTTCCATTTATTCTTCTGGGGAAATTTGTTGCATTTATGAATGATATATTTTTATAATAACTATTCTAACTTATTAAGGAAAGCTATTATTTTTATTCATTTGTCTTATACCTGGCCACTTTTCTAATCTTCCATAATTCTAAAACATTCTCAGTTCTCTTGGAATTCCAGTTACATAAATTATATACTGGTCAATAAGAATAGTCACTTAATCTTTTCCCTTCTAATTATATCTTTTATTTCTATTTTATATCTTTTAGAATTGTTCAGAATGTCCAATAAGGCAATAATTATGTTTATGAGTATTGTTATGAGCAAGAATAGTAAGTGGTATTTACTGACACCATGTGTCAGGTGCTATTAGAAATTTGTGTGAATTATTTTATTTAATCCATTATTACTATTACTCTAAGTTTGCTGTTGAGGAGACTGTGACTTGGAGAGGTCAAAATAATTGACCAGAGTTACAAATCTCATACATGGTAGAGCTGGCTTGCAAAAACAGGTCTGTCTGACTCCAGTAACCATAGTTCTAATGGTTATCTAGACTACCCATTTTAAAAAGGAAAAAACAATTATTTGAAGTTAAGCTTATATACTGAGAAAGCCCAAGAGAGTTTTATAACAAAACATTAAATGTTTCTTGCATTTCTAAAGAGGTCACTGGTAAACTTTGTATCTTTGAAGTCTTCTGTGAAAATGATTAGTTAATACTTTTTGCAACCTTCTCCATGGTTGATAGTCTAGCCAAGTTTTCTGTTTTCCTTTAGGTTAATGTTGATTACTACTTTTTTTCCTCCTAGAAAATTCTCAATATAATCGAGAATTTCATAATTACATTGAATAGCCCTTGTGAATTTTTGTTTTAAGAAAGAGCTGTAATGTACATAGCTCTGCCGTTAGAGTGAAGTGCATAGGTGACCAGATCTCAAAAGTTCTCTTTTAAAATGAGAAGAAAGAAGTAGTATACAATTGTTAAATCATATCCAAAGGATTTCCTTTGCATTCTTGACTTAAAAAGGCTATTGTATGCAAAGATTGCCAAATGCATGCAAACTTGTTACCTTTTTGGCATTTGAGCACATTTTGCATTATGTGTTGGCACATCATCATCCAAATATAATAACATAATAACTGCAATTAGTATACTCTGTAAACAAATAGCATATCTGATGGGGAATGAACAGATTAAATGTATAGGGAAATTACCCACTGGAGTATGCCAAAAATACAATAGGGTGGACTGTTGGTCTAGTTGGACTTATACAGAGACAGATAGACCTTTCTAGAGGCATCTGCTGACATGCTTCAAACACAAATCCTGGCAAATTCAGGTGAGCAAAATAGGCCTGCATTGATTGTATTTTCAGTGTGGTTGAAATGTAGTAATTAGTGACTTTATCAATAAAGCAGATAGAAATTTACATTCAATTTTGTAGCCATTTTAATTTTATTCTAGATATAACATAATATAATGTATTCACCTTTTGATATTTGTTATATTGATCAAGTAGGTTGTATGGTTGTGAGTAGTGAACTTGGAGCTCAGTTTTGGGCTTACCTTTGATACTGATTTTCAATTTTGGACAGATAGTTTATCTCCTTGAGTTTTATTGCCTCATCCATAAAAGAGATAATGAATGACGCCTATATGCAGCCAAAGAAAGAGAAAACATTATAAACTTATTTAAAAAAAATATTTTATCAAGGCTCAAACCAAAAGGCCCAGAAAAGTTAAACATCTTTCTCAGAACACAGAGCTTGCAGTGGGATTTAGGCCATCCTCCTTTTCCAATAGATCTAATTCTAGGTTCTGCATGCCTAGTGGCATTAACAGTCTTTTAACTAAAGCTCTAGCAGCTGAACGAGTCTTACCTTGTAGACAGGGTAATGATGTTATTAATTTGGTACAATACATATACTTCTGTTTGTTTTACAGATTTTTAAATATTCCATTAGTGACTAAAGGAACTTAACTCGTAATATTAATAAAATGTTAGATTAATGCATTTATATGTAAATATTACTTCATTATATTTGATACTGTATGTTAAAAAGAATTGAGTAAATTTTAGGATAAATAATTAAACATATGTGGCAGATTGTGATTTCCAAAGATGGCCACAATATCTCCTATCCCATGCTTTGGTTTTACATTGTGATTTTGAGAAGGGAGTCTATATTACTTCATCTTGAACTTAGATGGACTTGTGACTATATGGAAGTGACTTTCTGTGACTTTTGAGAGTAGACATAAAAGGTGGTGCAGATTCTACCTTGGTGCCTTGAACACTCAGAGTGAAACCCTGTTTCTCAGAGTGAAACCCTTCTTCTCAGAGTGAAACCCTTCTCATGCTGTGAGGAAGTACAGACTGGCCTATGTGGAAAGACTACATGAGGAAACACTGAGACTGCATGAAAACAGAGAAATGTATGGCCAGTCCCCACTGGTTGCAGCCCCAGTTACTGTCTGTTTGAAACCACAGCCCAACTCAGAATCACTCAACTGAACTCTTCCCAAATTTCCATATTTCCTATGGTTGAGTAAAGAGACAAGTGTTGAGTGGGATACTTTCTGAGAAGTAGGTGGATGGAGCCTTTAAAAAAAACAGTTGTGTCTAATTTTCTATTTGAAGTTATCTACGTGGCTGTAATGTAAAATTTTCCGTCTCTTGAGGAAATTTTCCTATGAGGACAGACCCATATTTTGAATGAGTGGCTTTTGTTTTGACTTCCTAGAAATTACAGAATTTTGGGGCACCTGGGTGGCTCAGTTGGTTAAGCATTGCCTTTGGCTCAGGTCATGATCTCCATGTGCTGGGAATGAGCCCCGGATGGGGCTCCCTGCTCAGCGGGGAAGCTGCTTCTCTGTCTCTCTCCCTCTGCCCCTCTCTGTTCATTTTTTCTCTCTCAAATAAATAAAATCTTAAAAAAAAAAAAAAAAGAAATTACAGAATGTCCTGGATCTCCTATCTGGGTTGAAGCAGTGTAGACAGGTACAGAACACTCATTTAGGTAATCCAAAACTGATTCATTCAGTGGAAGCAGCTGCTCAGAAAGACCAGTGGTTTGGAAAGGTATTACTCATCTAGAGGATGTGGAATGAGTGAGTAGTCAAATAATCTAGCTGAGATCTTAAGGCATAAGTGGATGCCAGTTGACATCTGGGCTACATGTGTTACACGTGTTACTGATGTTCATCAACAAGCTATTATTTAACATCATTCTGAATGGCTCTCTAGGTGTTAATCCATCTTAGTTATTGGGACTGAGATAGCATTTTTCCCCCCTGACTTTCTGTAAAACTGACTGTATTTGAGTGGAATTGTCTTTATTTTGATTATATTTCTTCAAAACTGTTGATGAATTTAATCATAGAAATGAAATCTTCATATATATTATTTTTTAAATTCTACATATGAAGTCGAGCAGTTGAATACATAATGTATATCATAGCTACAAATATTCAAATCTTAATCACCAGTTTTATTTAAAAATTACTTTAAATTTTAAGTGTGCCACAAAACCTAGCTATTTCTACAGAACTTATCCCATCATATTTAGTAAATAAAAATCTGAAAATATCACTCTACCTTATAATTACCTCCATAAAAAACAGCAACATAATACTGAAAAATATAAGGAGCCTCTTCAGATGCATAATGATGCCATAAATATAGCACTGAATTCATTTACAAATGCTTTTACAATAAATGCCAATAAAATACCCCTCACACTACATTTCTGAAGAGACATTAACCATGAACTTACCTGAATGTACGTAATTAAAATAGTAACTCTGGATGGTATTGATGGTTCCTGGGTTAAGCACTGGAGGGATTTATGTAGGCAAAAATATTTTATTTCCGTATCAGCTAATTTTGACTTTAAGGAACAGTCTCTAATTCTTTACATCTCTAAAACATACAAGCCCTGTGCCACCTGTTACTTTATAGGGTGCTTATATAGGCTTCTGGCTTTTTCCTCAATTACATTTCCATTTAGAATTATGTGTGGCCTATGTGTAACCTCACACCACAAGTTTTCTTTTAAAGTTTTATCTCATTTAATAATCATTTTTTGTACCAGAAAATGTAATTGCTAAAGTAGTTTCCTTAGTTTTTCTTTTTTTTTTTAGTACTAAATATACATAATGTATGGTGAACTTATTCATACAACCATCACATTTCATTTGTGTGTTCTGATTTATCTATAATTTAATTTTCTGGCTAAGGAACTGTTGCTTTTTAGACCACTCCATTTTCTTTTCATTTCTATCAACAAGGCTAGCTCTTGGTACTCTTTGGGATTTTCCACAGATACAATACTTTGTTCATTTCACAAGACTTATTAAAAATATTGGGGAAGGGACATAAATGAAATCTTGAAATCAGTATATTGAAGTGAGGTATAGAAACTTTAGATGGACACCAAGGCTCACTGCTATACCACTCTCTAAGTCCACATGATTCAGATTGTAACTCAGAGAAATATACCTTGGGTTTCATAGCCTTTTAGGAATTTTTAAAGTTTTGTTTTGCTAAAATTGGAAATGTCAGTTACTCAAATGCCATGGATCTATATAATTTTAGTTAAGACTTATATCAAAGGACTTAACAATAACTGGGAGTAGCAGCTAACAGTTTTGTAACCATTGTCAATAGTCAATATCTAAGGTCTGTCCTAATTGAGAAGTTGTTTCCCTTTCCTGTCATTTAAAGATGAAGAAAAAAATGTTTGTGCCCTCTAATTTAATCCAAAATCTTGGAAGAGTCACTCTGACCACTTTCAAAATCTGGCCTGGGAATAAAAATGGAAGTATTTTAAATTTCACACTGCACTAATTATAGGTGCAACTTTGAAATTTCTCCTTCTCTTAGATTTGACAAATGTTGCCTAGTGTTTTCATAATGACATAACAGTTTTGTGTAGTACACAATCAAAATGTCATTATAGTTTATTACCCAACCACTGAACATGCCATTCTTTGCCAGACAATCTTTTCTTAGTACATGTGTTTCAAAAGCACTTACTCTGTAAATGAAAGATTAAGGCTTAGCTGACCTAGATTGAGCTGTGGGGATTTAAAATCCAGGGATCAATCATCTTGAGTCTACCTCAGTTCAATTCTTTTTTTCAATTTTTTGGATGACTCAGTCTAGTTTTCTGGACAAAGACAAACTTTCATGCTTGCTTTAAAAAGCCTCATAAATGAAAACAAACAAAACATGGTGAAATAAGCAAGCATGATTAGACGATCCTCTTTTGAATAGGATACCACAAGTAGCTTCTATTTTATATTCTGTTGGTAGAAACTGGAAATTATATTGCTGTCTCTGTATTTGTAGTAGAGATTGACTGAGAAGCCTAAGCAGATGTATAGTTTTATTTGAAAATAAACCTGTCTTCACAAAAACATCTCCTTTTCAGCTATGACATTTGATGACATTTAACTTCTCTTACTCCTAAGCCCTGAGATGAACAGAAAATTCTTTTATCCCTTATTTATGAAGAGCCAACAATAGAGAGACCCAACATAGGCAGTCATTGCTCTTCTTCTTCTTCTATATGACGTTATGTCATAAATTAATGAAAAAACAAAGATAAAAACTTTGAAGAGTCCACAGTAGATATGGAATTTTAAAAATGTAATCCTATATAGAGGAGTTCTTTTTTAGAAGGCAGCATTATGTCCAATTCTGCTTGCTTTTTAGGAAAAGGGAATTATTGAAAATATCTTTGGAATTTTAAAAACTCAGTTTCCACTGGAAATGAAAAATACAATTAAAATTAAGGATACTTTTGACTCTAAAAGAAAACCAATCTTATGTAACAATTTGATTACATATTAAGACATGATTTAAATATGCAATGACAATAAGCTTCAAAATACACTTATTTTTCTAGCAGACCTTATTTGAAAATTTATTGTATATTGATAAGAACTTAAATAGAAATGGGAGACTTAAAATTTAATGTTATACTTTAAAAAAATTGAAGTATAGTTGACACACAATGTTACATTAGTTTTAGGTATGCAACACAGTGATTCAACAAGTTTATATGTTATGCTGTTTATGCTCACAAGTGTAGCTACTATCTGTCACTATACAAAACTATTACAATACCACTGTTTATATTTCCTATGCTGTACCTTTTATTCCTTTTATTAAAAGGTTATACTTGTTTAAAACATTCAGTAACTTACACAGAAAAACAAACAGTATAAACTTCCTTTTTTCACTATGATGGAATAATGGGATCAGATTTACTCTCTCACATTAAACAACTATAAAACCAGACAAAATAGATGAAATATTTGTTTTCAGGCAGTGGCCAAAAGGTAGCACAGAATACTGATTCTTAAGAGAAGGAAAACTAAATATGGGAATCTTACAACTGCCTTAACTCATGACGTTTCCAGGAGGTGGTGTGTTAAGAGAAACCTCAGCAATGTTTAGAAGCCATGTGAAGCTGGGGAGAGAGAGTTTGAGGAGCTCAGGTCACCTAGAATTTGTGGGGCAAAATAACAAATATGAGGGGGCAAGACAGACCTAGAACTCCAAATATATGTATGGGATCCTTCTGAGGTTCTAGCTGAGCACTGTTCTATACATATTCATGAGGAAAATACATGAAACTAAGAAATGAACAGAAAGGAGTAGACAAGGCAATCTCTGGAACTCTCATAAGACTGGAAATACTTCACGTTGCTACCAACCAAAGTGGAAATATTTCCTAATATATAGGACATTGGGTAGAATTCTCAGAAGTGTATTGCCTTAGTGGCAAAACAAAATTATACTCAAATAGAGGCTTTTCTGAAATTGTTCTAAAAAGATTAAAAGCAAGTCTCAAAAGATAAAGTGATTCTATTAAAGTTAGCTGCATCCTTAAATTAAAATCAAACAATATTTAAAGTAATATAACAAAATCCCAACAGGTAAAGTTCACAATGCCTGGAACAAAATTAAAAATTACCAGGCATGTAAATAAGCTGGGAAATATGGTCCAGAAGGACTAAAAGAGTTAATCAATAGAAATAGACACAGAAATGACCCAGATGACAGAATACACAGAAAAAGATGGAAGAACAGCTATTATAAATATACTCCATATATTCAAGAAGGTAGAGAAAAAATTAAGAAGAGAGAAACAGATATGAAAAAGACTCAAAGGAATTTCTAGAGATGAAAAATATATTTGAAATGAAAGATACACCCAAAGGCCTTGAAGAATACCAAGTTCAACATTGTAGAAAAGTTCTTTCAAGTTGAAGACACAGCAATGAAAAATATGCAAATTAAATTACAAGGAGAAAAAAAATATGTAAGAAAAATAGTGCAAAATTGACCTGTGGGATGACATTAAGTATTCTAATGCATGTGTTATTAAAGTTTTGGAAGGAAAAGGTAGGGGAACAAAAATGATAATAAATGAAATAATGGCCAAAAATTTTCCAAATTTGTTGAAAACTGTAAAACCATAGATCTAAAAACTCAGTGAACTCCAAGAAGAAGGTATATGAAGAAAACCCCACCAGGTGATATCATAAACAAATACCTGATAAAGAAGTAATGAAGAGACAATTTATGAGTAGGCAGAGGAAAAAAAGGTATTACACACACAGAACAAATATAAATGTGACAGCAGAATTCTTGTCATGAACTATGCAAAGTGAGCAGACAGCAGAGCAACATCTTAAAACACTAAAAAAATACAACTGTCATTTTGAATTATATGCAGCAAAATATCTTCCAAAAATGAAGGAAAAATTAAGACTGAGACAAAACCAGAAAGAACTCATTGTCAGCAGAACTGCACCATAAGAAATGTTTAATGTATATACAATGGAATATTACTCAGCCATCAAAAAGAATGAACTCTTGCCATTTGCAATGATGGGGCTAGAACTAGAGTGGATTACGCTAAGTTAAATAAATCAGTCAGAGAAAGACAAATACCATGTGATTTCCCTCATATATGGAATTTAAGAAACAAAAGAAATAAACAGAGAAAAAGGAGACAAACAAAAAGCCAAATTCTTAAATACAGAGAACAAACTGGTTGTTACCAGATAGGAGGTGGGTGTGGGAAGGGATGAAATAGGTAAAAAGGATCAGAGTATACTTATCTTGAGCACTGACTAATGTATAGAATCATTGAATCATTATACTGTATACCTGAAGCTAATATAACACTGTATGTTAATTATACTTCAATAAAAAATACAGATTTTGGAATGATGGGTCACTCTCTTCTAAGTTTTTTTTTTTTTTTTAAGATTTTATTTATTGGGGCACCTGGGTGGCTCAGTCGTTAAGCCTCTGCCTTCAGCTCGGGTCATGGTCCCAGGGTCCTGGAATCGAGCCCCACATCGGGCTCCCTGTTCAGCAGGAAGCCTGCTTCTCCCTCTCCCACTCCCCCTGCTTGTGTTCCCTCTCTTGCTGTGTCTCTCTCTGTCAAATAAATAAAAATCTTTAAAAAAAAAAGATTTTATTTATCTGTGAGAGAGATAGAGAGATAGAGAGGGAGAGAGGGACAGCATGAGCAGGGGAGGGGCAGAGGGAGAAGCAGACTCCCTGCTGAGCAGGGAGCCTGACATGGGGCTCGATCCCAGAACCCCAGGATCATGACCTGAGTCAAAGGCAAACGCTTAACAAATTGAGCCACTCGGGCGACCCTCTTATAGTTTTTAAGAGAGAATGAATTAAAAAAGAAAAAAATAAGAACTTTAAATCATGGTCTTTTCTATATTATATACTTGATTTTTTCCCTCAAAAATGTGAAATATATGTCAATAATAGCATGAAGGATGGGAGGAAGTAAATGGAACTGTATTGTATTTTAAGATTCTTTCAGTATATTTGAAGTAGTATGATACTTAATGGTAGGCCATAATAAATTAAATGTGTATGAGGTAATCCTTAGAGCAACCAATAAAGAAACAGAGTTTAGATAAAAAGCAAATAGTGATGATAAAATGTAATCACACATGACATTTTTTCAGTTAATCTAAAGGAAGACAGGAAAAGAGGGAAAAATAACAAAGAATAGATGGAGCAAATATAAAACAACCATTAATATTCCAACCATATCAGTAAATACACTAAATGTAAATGATCTATACACTCTATTTAGAAGGCAGAGATTCCCAAATTGGACAAAAAACAAGGTGCAACTACACGTTCTTCCCAGATAACCTTCTTTAAATATAAAGTAAAGAGATAGTAAGAGGATATACTGTGTATTTACATGTATTACATATATACTATTTTTGGTTACCCATTACTTTGATGTATTTTTATATTCTTTGTTTCATTTTCTATGGATACGTATTTTCTTTCACATTTCCCATGTTTTATTTGACGTGATCTTCTTATAATGAGGTTGGGAAATGTTCTGTGAAAATTTTTCTTTTAATAAAAGTTACTCCCCCCTCTTTCTATTTCCTGCCCATATATGAAGGTATTGTGCCATTTAATTCATTTCCTTTGTTTGTTAAATGGAAAACATAAAGTATAGAAATGTAAATAATAAGTAAAGCATCAGTTCTCCCTTCTGGTGGTCACCAGTTCTCTGTATTCATCGGTCTTCTGTTTGTTTGTTTATTCATTTGTTTTATTTTTTAGATTCCACATATAAGTGAAATTTATGGTATTTGTCTTTCTCTGACTTATTACATTTAGCATAGTATATAATACTTACCATATCTTCTTCATCCATTAATCTAATGATGGACACTTAGGTTGCTTCCATATCTTGGTTATTGTAAATAATGCTGCTGTAAACATAAAGAAGTGTATTTTTAAAACATTGTTCAAAGTTAGTGGATCAGGTGAAGTCTGCAATTTTGTCTTTTATTATTCTCATGCTTTTACCAATTTAGATAACTGGCATGGACTTTAATTACTATTGGCTTATTCTTTTTTTCTCTCTGAAGGTTGTGACCCTAACATTTATATTATATTAGGATACATAATATGAAAATAATTATCTTGTATTACAAAAGTGGTAATACAAAACACTTCATGATAACAAAATACTCATCTTATAGGGCCGTAGGAGAATGGTCTAATAGTTGCAGATTTAAAGAATTTTGCTTTTTAAAATATGCTTATTTTTATACATAGAGAAGTACGTTTATTGCTCAAGTGGAAGCAACAGTACTTTAATGAATTAGAAGTTTCTTAAATGGAAAAAACCTCTGTCCTCCTAACAAAGACTATGCGTCTTTTTCTTTTTAAGATTTTTTTTTTAATTTATTTTACAGAGAGAGACACAGCTAGAGAGGGAACACAAGCAGGGGAAGTGGAGAAGGAGAAGCAGCCTTCTCGTGAAACAGGGAGCCTGATGTGGGGCTTGATCCCAGGACCCTGGGATCATGACCTGAGCCAAAGGCAGACACTTAACAACTGAGCCACCCAGGTGCACTGTGTCTTTTTTTCTTACTTTACTTTCAAGACTTTGGTTTAATGTAGTGAACATCAATTTTTTTTTTCAGATACTAATTACAGATTATTTACTAATTAGATACTAATTATAGATCAGTTGTTCTTAAGTTCATTTTTTTCAATAAAAACTCATTTAAAAAGGATATTAAATATGCAGATTCCCCTAAGCTCTTTAGAGATTCCTATTCAAAATATGTGGTGTTATGTCCAAGAATTAGCATTTCTGACAACTGCCCCAGGTGATACTGGTGCTAGTGGTCCAAGAACACTTTGAGAAACACTAAACTAAACTTTCTGAGCTTGTATAGAACAGTGGTTAGTGATTCTTAAAATAACCTGCACAATCGTGCTGCAGCGATTGTCAGCATAGGTTGGAAGGATTCTTTGATGAATAAGGCAATATTTTCCAAAGGAATAAAACATAGCTGTCTGGTAGTTCCACTTCTTTTTAAATTAAATCACTAGCTGCAGCTTGCAGGTGAACTGAATACAAGCCTTCCTCCTCTCTTTCTTGCTTACTATTTAGAAACCAAGAGGGAGTATTCCTGATATAATATTGACAACAGGAATATATTAACATGAACCTGGAATAACTTAAAAAATGAATTATCTCAAAGATATATCTTAAGATAAACTCTTCCAAACTTAGATCTAAATCATCATAATTAGTATATATACTTCAGAAGTTAACTGGCTTTAATGTCTAATAGGCTCACTAGACGTGCGTTTATTTTTTATATCTAAGAGCACATTTTATAGTTTGTGAAAACAAATATATAAGGACTTAAAATTGTTTAAATGTGGATACTTTAGAGTAAAATATTGATCTCATTGCCCAGGTTTCAAAAATATTTTTTAATTATTTATTTTTTGGGTCAAAATTTCTTCAGACTTCTCATTTAAAAGAATGTCTACAATGGTAGTTTGGTAACTTTGATTTTTATTGAATTATATAGGCTAAAATATATGTACCTATATTTTATGATATCGAACCATTAGGTACTTTATTCTCCATTGTTTCATGCTTTGAAATTAACTCCAAATTATTTCCTGAGGGTGTTGAGGGGGATGAAGACTAATGTATCTCTTAGGCTTCACTTTGTTTTACAAAAGGATGTGGACATGGTCCCCTTTTAAAGCCTAGACATTTCCTTTTGGCAGCGAAGTTGATCTGTATTTCTTTTCTTGTCACACAGTAAAACCTTGGGACCTTTGCAGTCTAATATTAATCAAAGGGTCTATCTCAAGAAAAATGGAAATTATATTTCTGGAGAATTACTTGAAGGACGTGCCCTTCACCCATTCTTCTCCTTTTCTAACTTCTAGGTGGTTTAAGTATCTCTTTCTTGTGACTTTTAAAAATCATTTTATATAGCTGTCTTACTGGAACTTATGGTCTTCTGTTTCTCCTGCACATTTCTTTTTAAAACCAAGTTAAATTAATTATGAAAAAATTTAGGTATATAGGACATTTTAGAGAATGAAAAAATCATTATTCTACCACACAGACATTTCTTAAATGCTAACATTTTGGGTCCTATTTGCTTCAAACCTTTTATGCTTAAAGGGCAAGGTATCAGATATAAGGTAGAAGCCCCCTTTTTATTTCTTCTGAACGCATTCTTTGCCCTTTCTTTCCACATATAATGAACTTCCTGAAGTTACTTGTCTTCCACCCAACCATGTTTTGGTTTTTATACTTTTATCATAACAGTGTGTTTTACAAATATTAAGTATATTTAGTGTGTTTTAATTTTTATGAAAAACTAAAGCAGATATACTATACTTTTTTTCCAGCAGTCTTTCACTCAATATTATATACTCTAGATGAATTTGTGTTGACAAATTATGCATTCTTTTTAATTGTTATGTAGCATTCTGTATATGATAAACCACATTTTTTATCTTTTCTTGTGTTGTTGGACTTTTAACTTTCAAAAGTTTTGATATTATGAGTGATCTGGTAAAAATCTTTGTATACATTTACTTGTGTAAGAAATATTCTAAAATCATAAAAAAAGAGAAATATCCTAAATTCCTTAAAGCTGTAAATAATTAGATCTACAGTATTCTTGCATGCCAGGTTACTTTAAAAGAGTTCCTTTGGTTTTACTGTCATCAGCAGCCTATGAAAGTGTCTCTTCACATCTTCATAAATACTTGGTTTGGCATACTTAAAAATTGTTTCCAACCTAGTGAATGTGCATGGGTATATCACTATAGTTTTGATTTAATATCTATGATTACTGTTTTACCTGACTACCTTTACAGAAGTGTTTTTCTTAATTAATTTGTGAGAGTTCTTAGTGTTTTTTCAATAGTAATCATTTGTGGGTTAGGGGTTGACAGTTGTCTCTCAGTTTCTGGCTTATGTTTAAATTAAGTTTGTAGTGTACTGAAGCTTTTCATTTTAACTGAGTCAAGTAGGGAAAATAAAATGATTGTGAAGAACATGGACTTTGGATCCAGTCCTGGTTGCACATAAATCCCAAGACCTTAGGCAACTTAACCCCTCTGGGCCTCATTTGTACAACAGGGATAACAATAATACCTCCTTCATAGGTACTTAGTACAGCAGTACAGAGAAGGTACCTACTATATGTTCAAAATATTTCTTTTTAAAATTTTTATTTAAATTCTAGTTAGTTAACATACTGTGCAATATTGGTTTCAGGAGTAGAATTCAATGATTCATCACTTACATACAACAACCAGTGCTCATTATAGCAAGTGCCCTCCTCAATACCCATCACCCATCTAGCCTATTCCCCACTCACCTCCTTCCATCAACTTTCAGTTTGTTCTTTAGAATTGTGTAAGACTGATGAATCACAGACCTGTACCTCTGAAACATATAATACATTATATGTTAAAAAAAAAAAAAAAAAGAAGAAGAAGAAGCTAGTAGGAAGGGAAAAATGAAGGGGGGAAATTGGAGGGGGAGACGAACCATGAAAGACTATGGACTCTGAGAAACAAACTGAGGGTTCTAGAGGGGAGGAGGGTGGGGGGATGGGTTAGCCTGGTGATGGGTATTAAAGAGGGCACATACTGAATGGAGCACCGGGTGTTATACGCAAACAATGAATCGTGGAACAGTACATCAAAAACTAATGATGTAATGTATGGTGATTAACATAACATAATAAAATTAAAAAAAAAGAAAGAGTCTCTTATGGTTTGTTAGCCTTTCTCTCTTTTTCTCCCTGACATATGTTCATTTGTTTTGCTTCTTAAATTCCACAGATGAGTGAAATCATATGGTATTTGCCTTTCTCTGACTAACTTATTTTGCTTAGCATGATACATGTAGCTGCAGCCGCATCATTGCAAATGGTAAGATTTCCTTCTTTTTGATGGCTGAGTAATATTCCACTGTAAGTCTCTGTGTGTGTGTGTGTGTGTGTGTGTGTGTGTGTGTGTGTGTGTGTGTGTGTATTCTTTATCCATTCATCAGTTGATGGACCTTTGGGCTCTCTCCATAGTTTGCTTATTGTTGATGATGCTGCTATAAACATCGGGTACATGTACCCCTCCAAATGTGTATTTTTGTATTCTTTGGGTAAATACCTAGTAGTACAGTTGCTGAGTCATAGGATAGTTCTTTTTTTTAAACTTTTTGAGCAACTTCCACTCTGTTTTCCAGAGTGGCTGCACCAGTTTGCATTCCCACCAACATTGCAAAAGGGTTACCCTTTCTCTGCATCCTTGCCAACATCTATTGTTTCTTTTCTTGTTAATTTTAGCCATTCTGACAGGTGTGAGGTGGTATCTCATTGTGGTTTTGATTTCTATTTCTCTGATGGTGAGTGAAGTTAAACATCTTTTCATGTGCTTGTTAGCCATTTATATGTCTTCTTTGGGAAATGTCTATTCATGTCTTCTGCTCATCTCTTAACTCGGTTATTTGTTTTTTGGATGTTGAGTTTGATAAGTTCTTTATAGATTTTGGATACTAACCTTTATCAGATATGTCATTTGCAAATATCTTCTCCCATTCCATAGGCTGCCTTTTGGCTTTGTTGATTGTTTCTTTTGCTATGCAAAAGCTTTTTATTTTGATGAAGTCCCAATAGTTCATTTTTGCCAAAATATATCTTTATGGATTTAAGTTTTTATGGTATTAAAGAAATGTTTCTGATACTGAGGTCATAAATATATCCTCTTATATTTTCTTAAAAATTTAATGTTCTGCTTTTCGTACTTAGATTTGTATTCAGATCATCTGGAGTTTACTTTTATTGATGGTATACAGTAGGAATCTAACTTTTTTTCTCTATGGTAGCAAACTTCTCCACCATTACTTACTTATCCATCATAACCTTTCCTTGTTCATTTATAATAATGTTACTTCTGTGATTTAATATGTTCTTATGTATGTATAAGTATCTTTCTGTATCCTCTGTTCTGACTGATTTGTCTAAAACATGATTATTATCAGACACTTAAATTTTATTTTAGCTTTATAATGAGGTTTGTTATCTAGTAGGGCAAGTCTCTTTTTATTACTTCTTTAAACTTTTCTTGATTATTTTTGCCCTTTACCCTTCCATATGAATTTAAGAATAAACTTATGTTGTACACACACACACACACACACACACACACACACCCCTTTTTGTAATTATAATTGAAATTCACCAGACTTGTAGATTAACTTAGGTAGAACCAATATCTTTAACATACTAATCTCTGAATTGTTCATCAGAGAACATGGTATAACCTTCCAGTTATTCAAATAACGTCTATCCTTTTTTAAAATTATTTTTTAGTAGAGAAATCCCAGATTAAATTTTTCAGAGACCTCACATATTTTTAAATTGATCCTTTTCCAATTATATGTTGCTACTGTATAGAAGTGCAGTTGATTTTTACATGTTAACCTTTAATTCAGAAACCTGCTGAACTTTTTTGTGGTTATAATAATTTTTCTATAGATGCTTATTCATCTGTTATGCAGAAAATCATATTTATGCAAAAAGTAACACTTTAGTTTTTCCTTTTCCATTTCATATAGTTTCTATTTAATTTCCTTGTCCTGGTTTATTTATGTGTGTTTGCCATTCATTTTTGCAAAACTCCTGTCAACAGAATATGCATGAGTTTTCTTTTTTTTTTTAAATCTAGGCTGAAATTATATATCTTTTAATGGATAAGTGACTTTTTTATACTTACTATAATTAGTGATATGTTTGTAATAATTCCAACCATTTTATATTGTACTTTCTATTTTCTTGCCCTTCATCATATCTTCCTAACTTTTATTTCTAGCTAGTGTTATAGAATTAAATATTTGTATATATTTAATTAAATATTTGTATATGACTAAAGAAGGCTGAATTTAGTCCACATTTTAATCCTTCTCTGGAACAGTAAAAGAACTCAAGAATGCCTTTACTCTACTTTCCTCCTCCTATTTTTTTTACTTTTTTTGTCAAGTATATTAGTTTCCCCTTACTTTTATTTATTATTTATTTAAAAATTATGGCAAATATTTATATGTTCTTTCATCCAGCAAATATTTATGTGTACATATAGGCAAATCTTAGACCTCTGCTCTGAGTTTAAAAGGGTAATCAGGGGTGCCTGGGTGGCTCAGTCAGTTAAGTGTCTGCCTTTGGCTCAGGTCATGATCCCAGGGGATCGAATCCCATGTTGGGCTCCCTGCTCTCCAGGGAGTCTGCTTCTCTCCCTGCCCCTCCTCCCACTCGTTCTCTCACTATTTCTCTCTCTCAAATGAATAAAATCTTTAAAATAAAAGAATAAAGCTTTCTTTAAGAAAATAAAAAATAAAAGGGTGATCAAAACGAGCAAACTGTCTCAACTATGTATACATGAATGTTAAATAGGTATATAGAGAGGTTTTGGTTTTTTTTGCTTGTATTAGCAAAATAATGTGATTATCATACTGAAAACCTTTGTTTGTTCTGGGTCATTTTAATAACCTTGTAGAAAATTACAAATTAACTTGATTTTAGTATTCTTTTTGAGTCACATACAACTCTTCTCCTGCCTTTTAAATTAAATCTGTGTTCTCAAGAGCCTTTGTTCCTGAAGTGAACTTATTTTTTTATTTGTATTTATCCACATTATTTTCCATTTCATTTATAATTGCTGTAATAAAGTATGGTCATAGTTGCTGGGGTTCTGGTGATGTTGTTGTATGTATGTTGAGTGTACAAGCAACCATGGGAATTAAAAAGTTGTTTATTCATAAGTCCGTGCCTTATGCCTTTTATTTAAATTATCTAAATTAGTTACTATTATTATTCTTTTTTACTATTATTATTCTTACTATCAGTGAATACTTATTTAGATTTATTAACATTTTAATAATTTATTTCTTTCTCATTGCATACCACTTCTTCCTTCTGAGTTCACTTTTATTCTTAGCAAATAGTTCTGTTGGGGAATATAGTGATTAGGAGTAAAATTTTAAATAAAATATACAATTATGTTAATCTTTAGTTATAATTTTAGGAAAAAGTAGTTTTAACAATTTGAGGTAAAAAGGATTTGTACTTTCTTTTTAAAGATTTATTTATTTATTTTAGAGAGAGGGAGGGAGAGAGGGAGAGAGAGAGTGTGAGCATGAACCGGGGGAGGGGCAGAGAGAGAATCCTTAAGCAACGCTCCACTGAGAGCAGAGACCAACATAGGGCTGGATCCCAGGACCCTGCGATCATGACCAGAGCCAAAATTAAGAGCCGACCACCTAACTAACTAAGCCACCCTGGTGCCCCAAGGATTTGTAACTTAAAAAAAGAAAACTATAACAAAACAAAAACAAAATAATATAAATTCAGATTGTATTCTTATGCTTGATCCCCTCCTGGAATTTTGATTTCTCTGCTTTTTATCTTATTTTATATTGGTTTTTAGAACCCTTTCTAGATCTGGGTCAACAGCTGAGTGTGTTCTTTTTTCAAGGAGGAAGTAGATTTTCAGGCCGTATTAAAGATGCTGAGCTCATCATGTTTCTCATCTGAATCCATACCAGCAGTAGAATTCCAGTCATCAGACTCTTGAACCTACAGATGGATTGAAACTCTGTGAGCTCTTACTTCTGCTTACCACTTGAAGTTTGATTTATCTCCACAATTCTGGAAACCAAGATTTCCCTTTTCTAAGGTCTTTGTTTTAATATGATTGTATTTTGTACAAAATTCTTATATGAGAAAATCTCATGTGTGTCAGTTTAGACATTCACATTGCCAGACAGCTATGACTAGTTTCTAGTTAAGTAAGATGAATTTGATGGATGACTTTTTGTTTCAAGATCTTTTAAAGGTATTTTTGCTTTCAGTGTGGTGACAAAAGCACTGTTTTCCTCTTGGGCAAAACCACTGTTAGCTTTCTTAAGTACATAGTGTTAGTAGTAATTTTTTCACAGAGATAAAGCTGATGCATGTAACTTTCAGATGGCTTTACAAAAACCTGTGAACTTGAGTCTTTGGTTATAATAAAATTGGTATGTCTCAGCTATCATAAAGGCAAACTTAGAGAAGAACCTCTCAACAAAAGAAGCAGTTTGTCAAGAATGACAGCTGGAATTTCTCAGCCTCTAGTGCCAGAGTTGACTTAAATCAAGTCAACAGCCATGTCAGTGGTAGAATCCATGGTCTAAGTTTATTCACACAAATCATGGAGATATAAATGTTTAAAAAGCCACCCTTCTTTATCGTTTTGAGTAGTGATTCTCAAATTATTCTATTAAAGTATCTCTATCATGCTTTACTTTAAAATCTAGTGACCTCTGTTTTCTACTTCAGAGTTTGTTTAAATTGTTTAATTATTGATTTGCTTTTCTATATCCCCTCAATTTTTTATATGATTATACCTGTACACAGATGTGTTATAGCTATTTTGTGGCATTGTATATTCCCTTAGTATTTCCTTGTAGATACATATTCTGTTTGAAAAATTAAAGTTTATTTTTTTAAAGATTTTATTTATTTGAGAGAGAGAGAGAGAAAGGGGGGGCACAAAGGGAGAGTCAGAGGGAGAAGCAGACTCCCCACTGAGCAGAGAGCCTGATGCAGGGCTCCATCCCAGGACCCTGAGATCATGACCTGAGCCGAAGGCAGACGCTTAACCGACTGAGCCACCCATGCACCCCCAAAAATGCAAGTTTAAATAAGACTACTTTATGATTGCTTCAGCTGTGCAATATTGAGTAAGATAAAAGGTTTGAAGATGACTATCCTGTTATTCATGATTTTTAGAAGTTTACAAGAATGTACATATTCTTTGAAGTTTAAGGACTCTAGAAATCAAATCTATTCAAGTGAGCTTGTAGGGAGAGGGGAAACTTAGTCTATACTTGTTATGAAACACTTGTCTTAAAATTTTTGTAAAAAACAAAGTACATTACAGAGTCAAAGAAATACTAATAGTATTTATTAGATACTCTCTGTGCCAGGCATTGTTTTAAATCTCTTTGTATGAATGAACACACTTAACTATTCAAAACAAAACTATTTTATGTCATGCCCATATAACAAATGAGCAATCTGAGGCAGAGGGAGGGTGAGTAACTTGCCTGAGATCACATGATCAGTAAGTGGCTCAGTTAGGATATGAATCTACTTAGAGCCTAGGCTTCCTGTGGTTAAGAATAAAACAAGAATAGTTGAGTAGAGGTGAGACTCCTATGATATCTCCTAACTTCTGATTTAGTGCTCTTCACAGGGTATCCATTTCTTGTGGATATTAAATATATGTTATTGATGTCCATTGGTTTCCTTTTGCTAAATTGAAGGGTAAAATAATTTATATTCACAAATTTGGGATTTGAAAGGTGTTCCTAGCAACTTAATCTTCAGTATGTTTGATATGGCATTTATAATGGGAATGGTGAGAATTTAACTGTCTTTCATTTCTTTAACTCTTAAACTGTGCATTAATTGCTGATAAGGCAAAGAAACTTAGGTTAAGTGATTATATTTTTCGGTTCTTTGTATTATTCCTTTCTTTCTACATTTTGGTATGACTGCAGAGTTGTCTAGATGGATTTGTTTTGTGGTGTTTCATGGCCATTTTTCATCAGTTATAAATAATTATCAGTATTCTGTCAAATTCTGAAAGCAGTGCTTTATAAGTTTCTAATAGAATCTAATATAGAACCATTCAGAGATGAGTATGCCATGACTTGGAATGAGAAATTGATGGTTGTTTGCATTTTATTCAGTTGCAACTTTGTAACTCAGTGTGTTGCGAGCTTTTTTCTCCTGATTTATCAGTATTCACAGAAACTGTAATCTTTTTGATGAAGTTCTATGACCAATCAATACGATATTTCAATCAACTTACCATTTTGTTCTTGGTAAACCTGTCTGATAAATAAATTTATGAGTTATTTCTTAATGTTCAAGTTAATTTGCCACGTTTAATGTAAGAATGGTTGAAACTCACTGAGATTAAAAGGGCATTGTCTAAGATAGAAAGACTATAGAGATCTGCTTCCACAATTGTACGGTAATCACATACTGGCCTGCACACTCGTAAGAAATGTCTTCGTTAATTGGGATCCTTGTACAATTGGTCAGGTTTTGGATATTCCTTCTCTTGAATAAGAGGGTATTTAGCTTTATTTATGATTCTGAAAATGCATCTTTGGATTCTCAATTGTAAACTGGCTACCACAAATGCTATGTTCATAAGTTCCTTAACCATTATGGTAACATTGATGTACCAAGAAAACTTATCATTGCCAAAACTGTACCACAGATCTAGAATCTATTTAAATGAGAGCTCCAAACCATTTCATTTACTTTCAGAAAACAGAAACTTAGAATGTTGGCCTTGAATTACATTGCTACAAATGCATTTTCGTTTAGATAATATGGTTAAATTTTTGTACTTAAGAAGCATTTAAATTCCATCAATTTAACTATTGTGTAAAACATTATGATAAAGATTCAAAACATTAATTAAGGTCTAATATTGGCTAAAATGTATATGATTCTAGTGGTTGATTTAAGGCTAGCATATATGTGGCTGGATAAATAAGAAGTATTTTAGATTTTTTTGGAATAAGATTTTTTGGATTAAGACATTTTAAAATTTAATCTTGATTTACTTCCACATCAACATGTTTATTTTAGAACCAGAGCATCTTCCATCCTATCTTATTTTTTTCCATTTATAATTTTTTTAAAAAACTCTTAGGAAACTGAACAAATTACTAATTGAAAGGAAATGCTATCCCATCTTACTTTTAAAATTACAAAACATTTTGTAGAGGAGCTGACTTAAAGAGTTATGGGAGCAGACTATGAATTTGAAAGTACATTTGGGTTCTTTTATATTCTTAAACCCACCAGTACTACCTTCAATGTATTTGATAATTCTTTTAGATAGGATGACACATCAGGATAGCAGAACATACTAATAATCTTGAGACATCATAGATGCTAGATGACCAAAAGGAAAAGTTCCCCATCTCTTATCCCATATGTCTATAATAAAAACTATCAATGTGGGAGCCTATTATTAAGAAGCAAGCACAAAAGTGAAAATTCATATGACCTGATAGTAAGATTGACCACATAATTTATTATCTGGGTTTATAAACCCAGAAACCTTTGAGAGTGAAATGGGGCATTATTAGTAAAATTGACCCTTGAAAACACAGAGGTTAAGGGTGCAGTTGAAAATCCACATATAACTTTGACTCTCCCAAAACTTAACTATTAATGACCTACTATTGACTAGAAATCTTATCAATTACCTAGTCAACACTAATTTTGTATGTTAAGTGTATTATATTCTGTATTCTTATAATAAACTAATTTAGAAAAAAGAAAATGTTATTAAGGAAATCATATGTAAAGAAAATATATTTACAGTTCTGTACTGTATTTATAGAAAAAAATCTATGTATAAGTGGACCCATGCAATTCAAGTTCATGTTGTTCAAGGGTCAACTATAATTACCCTGAGACAATAGGCATAAAGTAAGTCTCTCCTGGATATATAGTTAGCTCATTTTTTTAGCTCCTTGCCCTGTTATATATTCTGTTTAGCACTCTGAATATAAGATTTACTTAAGGCAGGTACAAAAATACCAGAACAGCATTATGTTATTCTTTTGGTCAACAGAGGCCAAAGTTATGATTGAACAGACCCCTTAGGGTTGAGCTTAAGGCAATATTCCTAAGGGTATAACTTATAGGCCTTGCTAGAGTTCATTTTTAGCTTGCTTATAAAGGTGGGGAATGCTTTTAAACTAGTACATGTGAATCACCCGAGGATCTTGTTAAAATGCAGATTCTTATACAGCAAGCCTAGAGTGGAGCCTGAGATTTTACATTTCTGATAAGCTCCCAGGAGATGTTTATGCTGCTGGACACTGGACCCCACTTTCAGGAGCAAAACTGTAAATTATTTTAGACAATCCATACATCTGGATTACCTCTAATTTCACTAATGAATGCTCATTTCATCACTCAAATTAACAAGATATATCACTAGTTTCACCAATACAAATTCATTTTAGATATCCAGTAATCAAATTAGCAGAACTTTGGCTATTGATCGAAGACAGAAATTTTAGGAGGGATGGATAGCTACCTCTCAAGTTTGGCCCATTCTTATAGTATGCTGCATCTTTATGTGTTAAGACTGGGTGTTTTTGATTAGCTTGTCAGTTGACCACTGTGCAAATAAGCTTTCTTGGTAGGCAGCTGGGTGTTGCCTTACCTTAAGTAATATGTATGTACTATATCACATTGCTTATGCTGAGGTGTTTCAAAGTATATTTTAGGCATCATGACTCAATCTATTTTGCCTTTCATCTTTCCATAGTCAATATATACTATTTGTGAAAGTTTCATAGTTGTGTGATCATCTGATGCTAGCATGAGGGAGAACACAAATACTAGGAGGTTGACCCGAATGTTACATGACAGGGACTCACAAGATAAAGATAAAGGTGACCTCCCAAGACAGGTCTCTTAATTAGTGACATAAGTCTGAATGGTCATCTGAACTCCCCCTGATAGTAATGGGAGAAGATTTTATGTCTTTTCAAAATGTACTCTTTTGTCATATGGAGCCTGGCTTCTTTGGCACATTTGTCTTTGACGTGTTTGAGTTCTTAGGTCAGTCATTTAATGTTTTTGTCATTGTGTTTTTATTTGTAATACAACAAAGAATGTCACCGCATTGCCAAGATGATTAAATGAGTTGATATATATGTTTTGAAAAATTAAGGTGCAATAAGGATGCTGAAATCACCAATGCACATTTAAAATAATATTCAACTCAAAAAAATAATATCAATGCTTTGTAAATCATCACATGTCACTTTTTGTGGCCATAAACCCATGAAGATATTGAGGGAAAACAAAACTATCTTCTCTTACCTCCTGATGTCTTAAGAATTAGTGATATGGTTGGGAACATACACAAATGTATCCAGGTAAAGCATAAGGATGTGTATAGATTTGGCTTGTTCAGTTTTCAAAACTGAGAATGCAGAGATTTTAGAGTAAAGAGGCTCAGATATTGCATTCCTAACTTTAGAAAGTATAACCATGAAATTGAGTTTTCTTTGTGTTCTAAAGAAGGAATCGTTATCTTCTTTCTCTTCTAAGGTTTGACCCTCCTGCCTGGACAAAGAGTACTTATGCCATATAAATGACCATTTGTTTTAGATTTAAGTGGATGGATATTTTCTTTTCTTTTTTCTTTATAACTAGGATCACAGACATTATGGAAAGTCTCTTTGAAGTTTTATGCTAAGTACTTTCTGCTAAAGCTCTCATTTTTCTCTCTTTACTCACTGCCTTTCCATTATGATAAATCACTGAAATCTCACAGGCTTATCCTTACAACAAAACTATCATTCCTTTCTTCCCTCTTTTTATTTTTCTTTTCCTTTTATGAAGTTTTGATGACTTAGATGACTTAGGCTATACATACTACTTCTGAGAGTTATGTTATATAAATAGTAGTTTTTCATCTACTAAGCATGGATTCCCCCTCCAAAGCATGTCACCTGTGAATCATATGGTAATTGTGAAATACATGTTAAATACTAGTAAAATAAAAGTAAAAAGAATCAGACCATTTATCATTTATCTTAATCCCACCTTTCTACTTTGTCACTATATCCTTCACTTTCTTTACTCACCATAAAACAATGCTGAGCTGAATCTTTAACTCATTTATGCTATTCACTATACTAGACACAACTTATAACATTTCCCCCCATGCATACTACCCAGAGGTTAATATTACTCAGTATAAAATCTGTAGTGAGTTTTATTTTTACCTTTTCATATTTCTGGTCTTCAAAAGTACATATATTTTATTCCACTGTCATTTGAATGAAGTTTTGCATCACTTTTTATTTCTTATGTATGATATCAATAATAAACAATTAATGGGTGTGTACTGGGTACATCTCAAAAAGGTCTATAAATAATTACTATAAAATTCCAATAATTACTATAAAATTCCAAAAATAAGAAGTCAGTACTTAAAATCTGATTCACATTATATTAAACAATGTTTGCAAAATCACCGTGAAATGGACCACAGTTATTATTCCATTTTAAATAAAGTTATATAAAACTCCCTTTATAAATCACTGAATAATAAGACTTTAAAAATACAATTTAAAGATTTAATTACTGTTGCTGCAATTAATATTTATTTTCCAAGAAATCAGCCTATAATGATAGTTTAAAAATTATCAAATTCTGTTAGAGAATTAAAAAAAAATCATACACTGGGAATTAAGGTATCATAAACAAATCATTCTGCTTAATTGATATAAACAACATTTCACAAATTTTCCAGAATTCCACTTGAATTGGACTGAAAAGAAAATTATTTCTATGAATTGCACTCTATCAAGTTGCTGATAAGCCAATTTTCCAAGATACAAATGTGACACAAGAGAAAGCTGTGGCCTGTGTATGCCCTTTGTTTGACAGGAGTCCTGTTTTATTTATTTTTGTATCCCCAGCATCTACTATATCCTGGAATATAGCTGTTTCTCAATAAATGCTTGATGACTGATTGAATGAATCTAACTAGCGTATCTAGGAGAACACTAAATTGTGATTATTCTTTCTCTTATAGTTATTTTTCCTCAGAGAACAGATACATTTTGTAGGTAAATTTCCACATACAAATTTGAACATTAGGGTAGATATATTTTCCTACATGGTCACATTTGTAGTGGTCTATCTGTTCTATCATATTTTCATATTTTTTCCCAATGGCACTATAGATCAAAAAGAATATAGTGAAAAAGTACATCTTCCTATAAAAACGTCACCTTTTAAAATAAACATGATTATTGTGATCTAAATATTAAAATAACTATTGCAGTTTTTTGTTAATTAGTAGACAAAGAAATCTGATGCCTAACATGGTTTCCAAACACCCCCTTATATTAGATTAATCACAATCCTTGGTTCATGAGACTCTATCATTGTTGGTACATGAATGGGCACATGTTTTTAAAGATTTTAATTTTTTTATTTGAGGGAGAGAGAGGGGCAGGGGGTGAGGGAGAGAATCTCAAGCAGACTCCCTGCTAAGCATGGAGCCAGGGGTGGGGCTCAATTTCCTGACCCTGAGATCATGCATGACCTGAGCCCAAACCAAGAGTTGGGCATTTAACCAACTGAGCCACCTAGGCACCCCTACTGTATTCTTGTTTATTTTTTTAATTTTAACTTAAATATGTATGCTTAAACAGTACCTTATTTAATTTTATTTGTTTTTGAACTCATAAACAAGCTATTATAAGTACATGTAGTTTGACATAAATCAGGGCTGAATTATTATGTGCTTGTTTTTAATTCATACATTTTTAGTTCTACAGATATTATATGATATTCCAGATATTTTGTTAGACTCTCTCTATATGAATTAAAATTTGACAATATTCCAGTCTGAGGGGGATTCTCTGTCTTTGATGAAGACAAGTGAACTTACTGTTACTATGTGATTTGACAGAGAAGATATATGCTATGTACTTTTATGATGTGTATCAGAAGGAGGATCGAGTTGAGTCTTGAAGACTGAATAGAATTTACTTAAGCAAGGGGTACTGGCATCCCAAGATTTTTCTATGTTTGCAGGATATATGTAAATTGGTGGCATAAATGGAAAGGTGTCTGGAAAGGAAGGCAGAGGTCAGATTGTGAAAGACTTTGAAAGCCATTCAAAGAATTGGAACACTCCTCTGTAGGTTCTAGGGAGCCTGGAAAGATTTGAGGAAGGACAAAACAGTTATGTTATTTAGAGAAATCACCCTAGTAGCAGCTTGGAAGACAGGTTACAAAGGAGAAGTTAGACATGGTTTCCAGACTATGGCAATGGTCAAGGTAAGAAATATTGAGGAACTGACCTAAGATGGAGGGTACTGATGGAAAAAAGTGGGAGATTAATAAGGAGTTTTGACCAGAACATCAACAAGACTTGTTTACTAGTGTGAATGATTGGTGGGAATTATGCTGAAAGGTAAGAAATTTAAGAAGACTTTCGGTTTTTTGGGCTGTATTACCAAATCACTGGTGGGAACATTAGCTCAGTCTAGGTATTTTGTGTAAAGAGAAATTTTAGTGAGGGATCAAGTTGGGGTGTGGGGAGAGTGTTTAGTCTAAAACATGTTGAGTCTTCTAGAACCTGTAAGACAACACCTAAACCCAGCTGATTATCTAAACACAAGACACTATGCTAAGAATTCCGGAAGGAACAAAATCAAACAGTTTTGAGCCTCACTTTTACTCTCAGGAAAGGATTGATGTAAGGACCCAAGTGTCTCAGAGATAAGACAGAATATCCTAGGTGGCATCAAATGGAATGTGCAGTGCTATGATTTCCTAAAGAGAGAAAGCTCTATTCTCATTGAATCATCAGGATGGGCTACATGAGTGAGCTGCTCCTTGAGGTTTACCTTGCCAGAGCATGAGTCTTTTAGTTAAAAGAGATGATGATGAAGGAAAGAAGTACAGGAAACTAGAAATGGATGTAATAGAGAGGGGCATGGTATACAGGTAGGAAACATGGAATATATTTATAGAACATCTAGTCCCTCATTTTGACTACAATTTAAAGTTCAAAAAAAAAAAAAACCCAGTAGTGAATGATGAACCTGAAATAAAAATTGGGACCAGATGCAGAAGGGCTTTGAATGCTAGGTGTTGTAGTTTATTTAGTTGGCAACTGCATTGGGAGTTGGAACTTTATGCTTAAGAATGGTTTTAAGGCTAAAGTGACCATATCAGAGTTTCACTGGGGAGGATAGAAAATTGTGAAGATCCTGTTCAGGAGCCTATTACAGCAGTTCATAAAGAGAAAATGAAAGCCATAAAGGGCAGTAGAAAAGAATGACAGGGTGGATATAATTTCTTATTATTTTTAAAACAAAAATGAAAAGAAGGAGGGAATCATGGATGGTTGTAAGAATTTGGGGTAGAAATTTGATGGGAAGGCTGGTGATAGCTGTGTGGATCTGGGATGATCCCAGATGACTGTGTCTTGGAATAAATATATGGTTCTGGGTAATTGGGAGGAAATGATTCTCTGAGAAGAAACAATTACCAAAAATAGCAAAGCCAGAAAAGATAAAGACTAAGTAAAAATAATTGTGAATCGTTCATTACCTTTGAATGGCTTTGTTAAAATTGTGAGCATAGAGGAAAGACTAACAAGGGCATGGGATTTTCCCTTTATTTGTAACATGATTTAATGAGAATAAAGATTTTCAAGTTTCTTTTCAACTCTAATGTTCTGGAAGTCTAAGATTCTTTGAATCTTAAAAACTTTTGGAGAGATCAGGGAGTGGGTAAATAGAGGTGTTATGTGTCAGGATGGCTTGATTACATTTGTCAATAAAGGTCAGTGGTCCACAAGGAGTAGAGATAGTGCAGAAGTGAAAGAGAAGTGATAAGGATAGAGCAGGACTCCTGGAGAAGGAGGAAGGGATGAGATGAGAGCTAAAGTGTAGATGGAAATAGTCACTGTGGAAAGTTGGGCACGTGTCCACGGCAGCCATGAGGAAAGAGAAGGTGGGTAAAGATAGAGGAGGGATACAAAGGGATTTGAGGTAGTGTATGTGCTTGGGGAATCAAACTCCTTCCCTTTGAGGGAGCGAAGGGATGTGGAGAGGGAACTGGAGGGGTCTGCGGATCATCTGCAAGTACTTGCTCTCAGGAGCGCAACTGACAAGAGGAGATGCACTGAAAATTGCCCAGCAGGCGTGAGGCTGTACCCTGCTTTGTGGCTCTTTGTCTGCATGAACTCCACATAATTTACTTAGGCAGACAGTGGTCATTCAGAATGTTTTAAAAAATATTAGTTTTCTGGTGAGTGTAGGGATAGATGAATGAACTTTTCTATAGCCCTCTTCCAGTGAGATTAATTGAGGCTGTAGAGCATTAGGGCATGCCCGCTTGTCATGGGGAAAAAGTATTTGATATAGTTTGGAAGGGTAGATATTGTTTCTTCAATCCTTTGCATTTTATTTAGAGGAACAAGTATTTCATAAATTCTTAGGCTTTTCCTCTCCATCATCAGCTTAGCTCAAATTACCATAGTCAGCAGTGTTTTAGCTTTGGATTGAGGGTAAAGTGGCATTCAGGGTGAGAAGCCCTGAGGCAAACCTCCTGTCCAATATTACGCAGGTTTAGAAAATCTCATGCATTTAGACATGCAATGCCTTAAAATATTAGCCATGCATAAAAATCTTTTTTTCTCAAAGAGCTTATATAAATAACCTTATGTATATATTTTTAATTAGAAATTCATGCCCAGGTAGACCATAATAGTGGCAATACATTTGTGTTTGGTTTTTTTCAGCGATTAAAGAGAATCTTCAAGAGGACCGTTGGCAAGATCTTTTCTGTCAGTAGTTGTCTATAAACCTCTTTTACTTGCAGTCACAGTGGGAAACTGGAGCAGGGTCAAGGGCACATACCATTTCTTTGTGCCAACGGATCCCCAGTAATTGGACTTCAAAACGATGTTGAATACTTGTTCCTTGAGGACCAGACTGAGACTTGTGTAGCATTTAACAACAAAATACTATTCCCCAGCCAAAATCAAAATCTTAAAATGTAGACAATATACAGTCTTGGACCTGCTCCACCTGCTTTTGAAAGCTGCCAAATGTTTACTTTCTTCTCATTTTGTCCTGTGTTGTGTTTTTACTCATAACACATATTTTGCACCAAAAATAATTTACTGGCTTAGTGGGAATAGAGTCATAAATGAGGAGAAAATGGAGAAACTGCTGGCTGGCAGAGCAGCCCACGATTAATAAATTGTGCAACATGTGACTTGGCAGCTCTTTGATTCACCAGCAGAGTCCCCTCCCTTGTAAATTCTAGTTGGCTTTCCCATACATTATTATGTGGATTCCTTATAACCACTTCCCTTTCTGATTTTCCAGAGACAGAGTATAAAGTTTCCCTAAACGCCAATAAAATGTGAAATTGTATCCCCCTCTTTAGGCTGGCTTTGTGCAGTCATCTTCTAAAATAAGAACAGCCAACGTCTTAAACTTTGCTGTTTGCTATTTTTATGTCCATTCATTAGTTACAGTTCTTTGTAATATCACAGTTTTCGTTTCAGTAACAGTGTTAATTTGGGGGGAGGGATTCCTATTGAGAGAAATTGTGTACATTTTCTTTTTTTCCTTTAAGAATAAAATTAATTTCACATACCCCTGTGAAGATATAGCCATGTCCTTAAATTAGTATAGATTATACACCAGTTTCTCCAACCACTCAAAATCGGTAGGTGAATGTACTTGAATTAACTATATTAACCTCAAATCCTTCAACACATAATCTTGGTTTGCTGGTATATTCCTGAAACAGCATAAACACACTGGAGTTTCAAATGTTGATTTTGTTTACATAATCAGAGAGTATTTGTTTTTTATGGAGGTAATAAATGCAAGCATTGTTATTAACTGTGACACATTAAAAACAAGGATTCTTTACTGCACCATTCTGAGACATTTGTTGACAAGCTTTTAAGAGGAGGTTTTCATTTTGAGCAAAGGGGGAGTGGTGGAGGGATATAAATAGCTTTCATCGCGTGCAGTGTCTTCTGAGAATCATTTCTTTTTCTTTCTTTCTTCTTTTTTTTTAAATGGAACTTTGGCAAGGAAAAGCCTAAAATATATACATGGCATTACATCATTTGTATTAAATCATTTTGTGTTTTGAGTGCTTTCTAGATTCAGAGAGTAGAAATTAGTTGGAGTGAAAAGATAAGTCGTTCAATATGTCTAAAAGCCTCAGAACCCATGTTCCTATATCAGAAAAAGTTCATGGCATATTTATATCAGACCTGCAGTGTACAAGCCCTGAGTGTTTAAAAGTTGCCATGAGAAGAAACTGGAAAAAGGAGTTTGGTAATTTGGAATGAAGAGAATGTAGCTTCACTTAATTTTGATTTCTGTAGTTCCCCACAAAACTTAGGGAACACAGGTAAAGTTTTGGATTTGTGGTATGATTTTCCCTTTTGCATTTCTAAATGCATGACTTTGACACTTATGGCACTTGGACATTTCCCTGTCTCTGGAGATTGGGCTTAGTGTGAAGGGTGGTGTGTCAATTAGGCACATTTCTAAAAAGAGAGAGGCTTAGACAATATTTAGCTGTGTTTTTGCAAGAAGGTGATAGGCTTGAAACCAGGTTTGTGGGGGAAGAGAAAGGGTTGTCCATATTTCTTTAGCTCACATTTAGATATAAAAGATTCAGCCTGGAGAATCCATACATAGAGTTGGACCTTGGTGTAGCTAGGATGCTCCTTCTGCTTGCCCAAACAAGGCAATTCCATGGTAGAAAACAGATATGACATATAGAAATAAAAGAAAACCTCTTCTCTCTGGCTTCAGGGAAGTGTGGGAAGAAAGGAGATGGGTGTGGTTGATGAAATGAGATCCAGTGGGCCTTTTAGGAGGGATGAGGTGAGCTATGCAGAGGCTGAAATGGGCCATCAGGCCAGGGTCTAGCTGGAGACTTGGAGACATCTGGGTGTGAAACCTGTTTTAATTGAGGAGAAAAATCAACAAAGGTCCAGTGGCCCATGTTCTCAGGGGGAATCTGTTTGGCCCAAAGAATGGACAATGAGCTAGTCAGCTATGGTGTTTAGCAACAGAAGCCAGCAGGGTATCCAGAAACCAGGTGGATTGGGAACAATATGCTAGAACAAGTGGATGTAGCCAGTGTATAGGGTCAGGAGAAGAGGAGCCCAGGAATCATCTAAGATGGCAACTACCACTCAAAGGGACTGTTTATATATGTGCATCAGACTGAATTTTAAACTGGATAAAGCCAGTTATTTCCCCTGCAACTATCCCCAACCAGTAGGTGGCAGCTTGGGAAGAGTATCAGCTTAATTATAGGCTCAGTAAAGGAGCTGCATTTTCTCAGCATATTCCAGGACTACTGTCCCACCACCTATACTTTGAGCAATGCTCTGGACAAGTTGCTAAATTTGCTGGTTGTCTCTTGAGCAGTATCACTATACTTGAGTTGCCACGTGTCATGTGATGTCCTGTTGTATCCTTTATTTACTCTGTGGGAAAGTGGTAGTAAAAATTCATTCCTTATGCTTTTAAAAGACAAAATAATAAATTTTTTCCATAACTCCTCTTTGCAGACATTGGAAGTCACAAACTGATAGTCCGTGAATTGTATCAAGCATATTATAGTTATGTTTTATTTGACCTATAGGGTGTTGTTTTTTTTTAAATGAAGGTAATCTTCAGAAATTAGAATATATCACAAAATAGTGGAGTTCTGGCTACTATTGAAAAGATTCGGAAGTCTGGCAGTATGGTGCCTGGATTCCTAAATGTCACTAATTGCTAGAGCTGACTATTGGGTGCCCATTTCGTGGATGACGTACTCCACTTTGCCACTGCTATACTTCTGTCTCTACGAGGCTGGTTTCATTCATGACCTGTAGCTCCCTGGTACTCTTTGGCATTGGATTTGTGACTGCTGCATCCAAAGGATAAATATGTGCTTTAATCCTATACCCCAGCCTCCCACAGTGGGCACTGAACCTATATTTTCTGCCTTACTTTTCATTATCTTCTAAGTTTCCTCCTCTTCAAACACAGCTACAATTTCTTCACTTGTGCTTGCCTGACCCCATTCCTTTCCTCATGATGTTTGAGGTTCTTTCGCTGCAAACAACACATACATATACTTCCAGTCTCTTCATAGCCTCACAAAACCCTTAGAGTGTAAGAGTTAAGTCAAACCAAGACCACAGATATTTCCTTAAGATGCCACTATACACACAGCATTGTGTTGGATGCTGCTGGGATCCATTCCCATAAGGAGATAACAGTATCTGGGGGAGTAAAACACGTAAACACATAAAAATTAAATTAAACATCTGGGGCATTAAATAACAGATCACTAGAATAATGGAGAAGATATGATGAAGTGGTATAATGCGTGGCGCCACAGAAATCTGTCCGAGTTACCCACATCATCTGTATCTCCTTAGGTTAGGGAATCAGAATCCTGGTTTTGTGTCAGAGAAGAATAGCTCCATTTCTTTCAAGGGTATCACTGAAATGTCAATTTAAAAAATTTATTCATTGAAATTGAAAACAAAATCTAAGCACAGATGCAATTTATATCAATTTACACTTCAATTTCATATGTGTATACACACATAAAAACACATAATGAACATTTACTAGAAGTTAATAAAGAGTAAAAGCATGCACTTAAATTTCATGGTTCTTTGAATTTTTTGGTCTTCCGTGGTTCTTCAAAATTTTGCATTTTAAAACTTGATAATGTTGAAACAGATAGAGGTATTTTCTTACCACTTAGTATAAATTAAAAACATGATATTTTTTCTCAGTTTACCGGAGTTCTCCTAGAAGAACTTATTGCCATAAGAAGTATGTTCTAGGAAACATGAGAAATTGTTTTTTCTCTTTCCTGTTACACTGTCAGGACTTATTTCTTTATGCTTAGACCTAGTTAAGAAATCACAAAGATGTCCTGCTGGTAAGCAAGTTAACTGCTAAATAAGGCCATAGGGTTAAAGGTTAACAGGCATGGCTTCAACAACAACTTTTTATAATAGACAGGCACTACACCTATTAACCTAAACACCCTATTATCTCTATCATATTTGGCTATATTTTATTTCAGTTTCCACCATTCCCACCTAGGAAAGTTGTTGTTCCCCTTAGATTCCTGGGACTAAGTCACTGTTGCCATTCTGAAATTAGTTCTCTCTATTGGTGCCATTCACATCAGGCATTTAAAGTATTACTTAATTAAACCAGTATGAAATAAGTTCTAAAGAGAGTATAGCATAAATAAGCTGAATTAATGCTGTTCTTTCTTTTTGTTGGCTTTCATGAATTACTTAAATTGGGAAAAATGAAGCAGCATCTACCAAGAGGTTATTGTACTAGAGTATACATGACAATCCATTTATTTCAACCAAACTAGTGATTAATTAATGTAGGTTAATTACTTAACCTTGCTGGATGGTATCCTGTGGGGGTTAGTGATGACCACCCATCTATAATTCTGCCACTGCTGAGGGAGAGGAGTAAAAGCATCACAGGAAACTGGAAGGTTTAGAGTCTTCCACAGCCATATTTACATACTGTGAAGAAAAACTCTTCATGTTCCTATTTGAATAGCCCCACAGGTTTCAGTTTAGAAGAAGTGGGAAAAAAGGCACAGGGGAGTTCAAGAATACTCCCTCTCTCTATCGCATTCCCAGGACACCACTGAAAGCTTATCAGGCCTTAGTTGAAAAATCCCTGATCCTTGCCAGTCTGTTGCTTAGCAACTAAATCATTCTCTCCTTCCCCTTTTGGTCTACTCACCTTGCAACCTAGAAAACCAAAAAAAAAAAAAAAAAAAAAAAAAAAAAAGAGAGAGAAAGAAAAAATCTATCCCATATGTGCAAAATAAGTATAGGGACAGATTTTCATAGGTTTAGGGCCATGTCAGGAAAAGTAGCTAAATGGTAATGGTATCTAGGGTATTTCTGATGAAATGAGCTTTAAGTGGATTTGAGTAGCAAAATTTTACCAACTGGAGTAGTTATTTGTACAAAAATCATTTAACGGCCCTTGATTTCCAAATTCATTAGCAAGTATTTTTTTCTCTGGAAAAAAGAGAAAGAGGGTCTTATGTTTCCTTTTTCGTGAACAAGCAAAAGAATAATCTTAAAATTCTTGAAAGTTGGTGCCTAGAATAGGGACATCATGTAGGTTTTCTTTACAATAGCTAAACTTCTCTTGTACTAGGAAAATGTGTATGATTTCCATTTTATGTAAACTTTTATTGTTTAAAAAACACAAGCGAAGATTTTAAGAAAAACATTTTACCTTCATGTATATACTCATTAGTTTTCATCTTTTTTTTCAACTTACTTCTTTCTAAATGTCCAGATTCTCTAAACATTTACTAGGGCAGAGGAGAATCTCTGCTGGAGATACAATTGTCAAAAAAACACATAATTTGAAAAAAAAACCCACAAAATTATACAAACACAACAGTATAGTAAAAAATGTACTGCTGATAAAGTTTTCTTATCCAAATATTTGTAAAGTGTTTTGCCAGAATGACAACCACCACAACAAAACCAATGGAACAAACTTTAATTTGGGGCCACAAGACTGTGTAAAGCAGGCTCGCTGATAATTACAAATTAGGCAAAATTGTGGTTAGCTTAATGAAAAGGCTCAAAAGTGTGCCAGGCCAATGGCAAAGGACCTAAATCTAAAGACAGACAAGCTTTTCTTGATTACAGTGATTACATCATGGTCATTAGAATTTAAAGTAACTAACCCAAACACAGACATCATATCTTCATTTGATAGCTGTAGTCTAGTAAATAGTGGGAAAGGATGTTATGTATGGATTAAGCTTGATGAAATGAAAACAGACATTCTTTTTGAACCTGTCTGGCAAGGAAAATGAAAACTTCAGAATCAGGCAGTAAAGTTAACTTTTAAAGCTCTGGCTCTTTGATTGGAAGGGGTCTGTGTAGTGTTTTTGGCTATTCTTTGTTTTATAGGGAAGCCACTGCAACAGCTAGCCATGCATAACTCGTTCTTGCATGCAATCTGTAGTCAAGTAAGATGTTTGAGATCTACTCTTTGGAACTTAAGACAATTAGTATTTTCAAATTTTCAAAGTATAACGAGGTCCTAGCATGGTTCAATATTTGTTTTCTCATCAGCTATAATACAGTTAAATCTCAAGTGTGAGTTTTGACTCTCCAAATGTGGATCTTCAAGCATTATGCAGGGTCCCACTCTGCTCTGCATGTAGACAATTCATGCTGAGAAGACAAATGCTTTGCTCAGGGGAAAGGGATGCATTGGGTTACAGTTAGAGCTACATACATGAAAGCAAGTCCTTTGACCTCTGACTCCCAAACCCCCTTTCATAGCACTACCTGTGGGAACACTGCTTCTAAACAGAAGAGCAGCTATTTAGTAAGATCAGGGGAATGAGGAAAAGAAAAACAAGGCATAGAGCCTAAAAGGATGTATTACCTGTCTTACTGATAGAAGATTTCAGCTTGGATTAAGAAAAGGCACCATCCCCCCTTTCTAAATTTGACATTGAGAAAATGAAGATGAAGAAGAAATAGACTTACATAACAACTGCATTATGTAATTTTGAGAAAAAAAATAAAACTGATAAGACAACCTGTGGTCTGATCTTCAGTAAGGCATTCAGTGTTAAGTAAAGAGAAGGAACACCCAAGTTAAAATCAACTTCGTCATTATCATCATCAAAAAGCATTTATTGAGTGTCTGGATGCACTGAGCACCATTGAACCTACTATGTTTAAAGTACTTAAGAAAGGAAACTAAGTCTTACTATAAACACAGCTCAAGTAACTTGAATTGGTATCAGTTCCTTAAATTGTACCTTAAAGAAACCATTAGGCTGTTTGAAGAAAAAGTGTATAGAGACTGCATGTGAAGCCTGCATGTTTTATCACTCGGGTAAATAAATGGTTTCATTTTCTACTTTTCTGAAGTTTCAAAATGGTCAAAGGGACTCACAAAAGTTTCACAGCAATTTTCAGATAAGGTTTTATTATCAGAAAGAACAAAACATGGATTAAATTAATCTTCCCAAATGCATTTTCTTGACTTACTTTGTCTTAAAATAAAAGTCAGTCAAACTTGCAGGGTTTTATATTACCTATTGTCCTAGCATCTGCCACAGCCAAGGAGTTTCCCTCAGAGCCCAGAAAACACACATTCATAATGGCATTGCCCAGGAACTGTTCAGTCTGTTCAGATACCAACAACCTGAAACCTTAGTCTACTCAGATGGAAGCCAGGTTGGTGGCCATGTCAGTAAGAAAGCATGAAAGCCTCAGTAAACACAGATGCACGTGTTCACCTTCTTTCCGGACACTGGCTCCCAAATGATTCTTATTTAACTGTTTTGGGCTAGGATCAAGCAGAAGCATTTTATAAATCTCCCTAGGTGAATCTAATATTCACTGTTAAAAAGTTTAGGTTCTTTTATCTATTTTTTTTTTGTGATTATTGATTTTTCAAGTAGAGCAGAGATCAGAATGATTGTACATCTAGGAGATGAATAATGTGTTCAACGTCCTGGATACCTACAGAATCTGATTACTTTTCTTTTGCCTGTTAATCCCTGCAGCCCTGCCATGGAAGATAAGAGAGAAAAGGAGCTCTAAGTTATATGGACTTGGTCACTTAAAAAGTGGTAAATTGCAGTGCAGATAATGAAACCTGGTAGCATTATATGTATAGTCAAATTGGGTTCCAACTCTAATGGGCCCAAGTGGGGCTACTGGGAGATGCATTTATCATACTGGAGAGAAAACCAATGCAGACAGAGTTTGAGGACACCGGAGAGTTAAGCAGTGAAGACTGAGGAACCCAGAGTCAGAGTCTGGTAAGGAGGTAGTGGGTGAGGAAACCATACGGATAAGCAAGGAGGTCTACTTAGGTGAAGAATAACATGGCAACAGAGGCCATGTTCTTACCACTTAGAAATAATACTCATATTTCTTGTAGGACACAGTATAAACGCACAAAGCTGAACAATGAGTTCAGGAAAATATATAAAAATATCCAACAGAGAAGTCTGAAGCGGTAAACATCAACCCCAGTTCTAGATCATTGATCGTTTCAAAATTGTATTGATCTGATAAAGACAATAAAAATATCAGTGATTCATGTGCATCAATTTAGTGTTCTAGAGGCTTCACATATACTATCACATTTAATTCCTATCATGATGGCAGATAAGAATTATTTTTTTTTCAGATGAAAGAACTGGAAATTCAGTGATCTTAATGTCTGAGGTACATACCTATTAATGATAGAATTAGATTTAAACTATCTGCTTGTGGGGCACCTGGGTGGCTCAGTTGGTTAAGCAACTGCCTTTGGCTCAGGTCATGATCCTGGAGTCCCGGGATCAAGTCTCGCATCAGGCTCCCTGCTCAGTGGGAAGTCTGCTCCCTGTGACCCTCCTCCCTCTCATGCTCTCTGTCATTCTCTCTCTCAAATAAATAAATAAAATCTTTAAAAAAAATAAAAATAAACTATCTGCTTGTATAAATTTAGGTGTTTTATCTCCTTTATTTAATTGTTTTATATATTACTTTATTAAAACTTTTGTAGTCCAGAATAGAGATTCAGGTAGTAAGATTCAGGTAAAGAATTGATGCTTTTGGTAACATTTGTGAAAACTTAGATTTGTTTTGGCTCATTTTTTTATGTTTTTGTATTTTCATATACTCAGTTCTTTTTCTCATAGTTTTGCAAACCTTGCTAGGTATATATGAAGTGCTAATATTTGGCAATAAATTTTTAAAAATCTTAATGTCAGTAGTTTGTCATAAAGTTAGTAGAATTAAATGTACAGGAGCAGTATTTGCCTTTATTATGCAGTGAATATTTTTAACAATTACTTGAAATGGTAATATAAGGTTTCTAAGAGTCCATGATTCTGGGAAAATTGAATAATAGGGTTTCAAATTTCTTTTAAGCAACATTCAAACACCAGTTAAATTACTGAGATTTTGTTTTATTAATACTACAGTATTTAAAACATAAATATATTTATATTTATATTTATATTTATATTTTAACCATAGAAGTTGTCTGGATAGGAAATTACTGTCATGTTCCCAAATCCAGAACCTAATTTAGTAAGATTAAGAACTCACACTTTATTCAATCCTGAGTGGCTTTTAAATTTTCTAATATGCTGATATTTGAATTAAAAAAAATTCATGAAATCTTTCAAAAGTCACTCTTTGTGTTTAAAATAAATGTATGCTATGAAGACAGCATTAATCTCAATCAATAAATCAGTTTATTAATCTTTTTCTATTTATTGAATGCTCTTGTATGCTCTTGAATGCTCAAGAGAAAGATGATAAGACCCACTTCCCAGTCTCAAGAAAACATACCAAAAATTACAAAGGGACTAATGTAAGACAGCAATGAGTAAACAAGTGTTTAAATATGTGGTATAAACTTTATTCTTAAGACATGAAGGAAGCGTAAAGGAAGGCTTGGAGAAGGGCTTATAAAGGACTTGGCATGTTAACTAAATGCTCCATGAAAGACGTTATTTAAAGGTGGCAGCAGCTTTTCAGACATAAACAAAAGATGGGAGTAAGCAACTTGTGATAGCTAGCAGGAGGGAAGTGTTCATTTTACAGAAGTGATGATGCTGGAAACAGAAAGTAAGCCAAGCTTATGGGGAATCTGTTTTCCAGCAGTGTTTTAGATTTGGAACAACTGCTGAAGTTTTTTTAGATAGGAGCTAGTCTTGAAAAGATTGGTTTAGGGGCGCCTGGGTGGCTCAGTTGGTTAAGCAACTGCCTTCGGCTAAGGTCATGATCCTGGAGTCCCAGGATTGAGTCCCAGGATGGAGTCCCAGGATCTAGTCCCGCATTGGGCTCCCTGCTCAGCAGGGAGTCTGCTTCTCCTTCTGACCCTCCTCCCTCTCATGCTCTCTCTCTTTCTGTCTCTCTCTTAATAAATAAATAAAAATCTTAAAAAAAAAAAAAGATTGGTTTAAAGAGGATCAAGTGCATGATGTTTTGCACAATGGCTTTTTGGAGAGGAAACAGGATGTGTAGCACCTGAGTGACAAGGGCCTGAAGAGGTAGTGGCAATAGAAAATACTGACATTTTCTGTGACACCACTTGGTGTTTTTCACACTTTTGCAATGATATAATATTAAAGATTATTTTTGAAAAAGGAGAAATACTCCTTTAATTGTTCTACTCAAACAAGAATTTTTATTTTAGAGTATGCCCTCCTAGTCTTGATTGCCATATGCATTTTGACATTGTGGTACTTAAAGAGGTATGTAATTTAAAATTTTTCTTGAAATAGTATATTTTTTAACAATTCCTGTGACAGCTAAAAACCAGAAAGAATTTTGTAGAAAAAAATGGAAAATTGAATGCCTGAATACTAGGGTTGATAAAATGATAAAAAAATTAAATGTGACTCTAAACATATCTGTAACAGAGGTACAAATAATAGAGTGGGAGCTGAGTAGTGAGTGAATATTAAATTCAATTTTAGACATACTGACAGTAAATTAAAAAATATCTCAAAGATAGCTGGACACATGAGACTAGAGTTTTGGTCTGGAGATACAGATTTGGTGACAGAGAAATAGTATGGCATAGACTTTATACAGATTCAAGTTTATTATGATTTTTTCTGTTTATTATCTGGGTAACTTCAGGCAAGTTATCTAAGTCCTTGGGGGTTTTAGTTTTTTTAAAAAGTAAAACCTATCTTTCAGGCTTTGGGGCTAGTACTTTGTAGACACAGTTAAAATGTTTATTCTGAAGAAATAACAGTTATAAAAAATTGTAGCATCTCCATTGTCATTTCACTCTAATTGAACATTTCTCTTGGCATAAAATTGGGAACACCATTATAAGCTGATATGAATTTTCTTTTTTTTTTTAAATCAGGAATGTTCTATGTTGAGCAGATTGGCTCAGTACATTCAAAACCATCTACTGGTTTGGCATAAATCTGCTCTAAATCAGACGACTGAAGGAATAAAACAGATCATCATATATATTATTTTATTTTCCCTAAATTAATTTTCAGCCAACACTATATAACCTTCCTGCTTTTAGCATCACTAATGTAAAATCCCTATTTTTGCAAAGCTGTCTGAGAAATGAGTAATAAGAAATGGTGATTTCTGTGTAGCCGGAATATGCCTATCAGAAATGATACTTGATGAAATGTGAAAATGCTGATTAATGAAGAAGAAATTGTACAGGTCTGGGAATGCAAGATAACTTTGTACTCCAAGTTGCATCTGAAAGCAATGTATAACAGGGAAAATGCTCTGCTTTAGCCTGTGAATAAAAGAACTTCAGTCTCTGTGACTGCCCATCTGGCATTTTTCACCAGCACCAAATTCATTAGCAATGATTAGTCCTTTTCTCCAAACCCCTCACTCAAAATAAGTAAATAAAAGGAGAGTTTGGGCAGTAAAAGATCAAGGAACAGTATCTCTATTTTGAGATGTCCTTAAGTTATCCCGATTGGTCAAAACCTAAACAAGCATTAAAGAAGGAGCTATGTGATGAAAAGATGAATTCTCAGTAAACATCTCTAATGTTATGTTTTATTTAAGGTAACATAGAAAATTTAGTTGCAGTAACTCACAGATATTGACAATTTCTCTTGTGAATTTAGATTTAAAATGATGGAAGCATTCTCTATTTCTCTACTTCAGCTACAGGGAAAAATATTTATAGCTTGTTTTATTGGTATACTTATTTATAATAGAAACCCTCAGAATATACATAATTTGCTTTTTCTTTAGCTTGGTTCTTTTTGTGTATAATATTATATTGAAAGGTATGTTCAAAGTTAAGTTATGTCATTATAATATAATCATTATATTGTTTGATATTGTAAAGCCAGTAAGATTCCTAAAGGTTTTAGTAACTGTCTTCTACATTTATACATCAGCAGCGTAAATTCTAGATTTTAGGATCCAGTTTTAACTTGAAGCTGGAGTGAGATAGAGACAGAGATAGAGAATTTATGAATAGATTTCCTCTAAGGAAATCCCTAAATCATTCACTTCTCAGAAATTGCTGTTTTAGAGAGTGCTTTGTAAAGAACATGACATAATATGGTATGCCTAGACTAAAACCAGAATTTACAAAAATGTTAGAAATCTTACTTCAATGTACTGATTAAATGCATATAACATGAGTTAAATATTAGGCATTAGTTATAAAGAAAGAAGATACACAGTGATCAAAATACTGTGGTGCTATACAATCATTTTAATATTAGATTTAAATATATGCTAGTTAACAGTGCTGAGAAATAATATATTGTTTTATCGAATTCCACAGTATAGTTTCTTTTCCTAAATATTGTCTCATTCATCCATGGGTAAATTCCTGTTATGTTATTTGTTGCTGTCCTTAGACAGTTTTATAGTTTGTCATTAGGATCAGATGTATTAGTAGAGTTATAGTAATCACTATAGTGATTGGCTAAAAAAAAAAAAAAAAAGGCACTTTTCCTATCCACAGCATCTAGTGTGTTTCTATCATTTAACCATTGTGGTTCATGTAATAATAACATTACCTTCTTTGCATTGGCCTGCTAGAAAACTGAGCCAAATCCATGCCCCAATTCTAAAAAGTTCAGTGGACTTAAAGCATTCTTTTCATATATTAACCTTTTTTTCTCCATGCCCTTATATTTCCTTAATCTTAGTTTAGTTACATTATATGATTTTAGATACCCATTCTGTAACAAGATTTGTATATGTAACTGCATATTTAATATCATAAACATATCCTCCAAGAGTGCTTATAACTTCTACCACATAAAGAACATGCATTCTAAGAAGCATGATGGAGAGAGCCACAGAGCTTTTCTTTTCTTGGATCTGATTTGTAAATGTGCTCTCAAATACAGTATTTGCAAGATCATTTAATTTTTTTTTAAAAAAGTAAAGGAATCCAGTGAGAATGCTAATGTTTATTGAGCGCTATGCTAAGCAGTAAATATATATATAATCTCATTTGTGCTCATGTAATAACCTTATAAATGTAGGTACTATTTTTATCCATGTTTTACTGATGAGAAAAATGAGGTCCAAAACCTTAAGTAACTAGCTGGATGTTATAGTGTAAGTGGTATGACTATAATCAAAAACCTTGAGCTCCACATTCTTGCAAAACAAATCACTTAGGGAACAAGTAATTTTCATGCATTTGGTGTAAAGCTATACTGTTGATGGCCCACGAATTTCTTGGTTAATTCTGCCACTGAGAAATTAATTTTCTGCCATTAGAGGTCAGTGAATATCAGTTGTCCCTCATCTTTTCCCAGTTTGCTAAAGGCTACCAACCAAGGAATGTGTGTGTGTAGGATGGGTAGGGGAGAAAGGATTTCGGAGAAAGTTAATTCTTCACAGGACCAGGGGATGCTGAATACTTCTGAATATGATCTCCTTACCCTGGACATTATTTCTTGAAAGCCATAGGGAAGGGGTATATAGTACCAGAAACAAGTCTTTAGCTGTAGATCATCATTCAGTTTGATAATTTAGGAGCTGGGCTTTCTGATTGGAAGTAACTGGTTGGAGGCACACAGAAGTCATTCTTTAGGAGGGCTCATTCTCTCTCTGATGGCATTAGCAGGATTGGGAATTTAAATTGTTGCTTTCAAGGAGGATCACTAACAGCCTAGAATGAGAACTAGTGGAGTGAAATATTAGTGGTGAGGACATGGAAATATTTCCTTGATAAACCAATTATTAATAATTGTGGTGGCAAAATTTGCCAAATATTTGTGACAAAGACTGCTGATTCTTGTTTCAACTTTATCAGGAACCTTCCATGATGTTAATTTTCTGTCTTCATTGAAGGACACATCTGTTGGTTAAAGTGCTAATAACCCAAGCAGGTCCATTTGAAGTCTGTTGAACCTCTGAGTCTCTTTCCTGCTTATTTTTATTTGTTTAAAGATTACAAATAGGCTGTTCATTCTTTGAAATGGGAGCAAGTTTTATAAGTTTATCTATTAATGAAAACCAGAAGTCTCTGAACTGTCCTACCACTTGGCCTTAAATGTAGCTTGTGATAAACTATAAATCCTTCTTTCATCAGATGTTCTACAGATACATTTTCCTGATGTACACTGTGAGTTGATAGTTTATCTCTGCAGGGACTATGATTTAGTTTTGCAGATGCAGTAGAAGAAAGAACTACCAATAGTTAAAAATACTTGATTTCCATCTGGGCAATTTGGATTCTCTATTGACATAACTGTAAAACAAGTATGAATAAAAATGTTCTAGGAGTGCCTGGCTGGCTCAGTCAGTAGAGCATGTGACTCTTGATATCAGGGTCCTGAGTTCAACCCCCACGTTGGGCATGGAGCCTACTTAAAAAAACACAAAAAAGGAAAAAGGAAAAAAAAATGTTCTAGCAAGAGATGTCTTTTGAAGAACAGTGTGGGATATAGACTACAGGACTGGAAGTTAACAACCTTCATTAACAACAACAAGCTGTTGTTCTAGTGTAACGACAAACTAGCTTAACACCTTGATAAAGTCATTGAACTTCTCTGGGGCCATTCTTCTCATTTGTTAAACACAAACCTTGAATTCTAAATTTTTCTCCTTGCCCCAACTCAGTGAAAGTCATTTCCCCACCCCAGCTTTGTTTGAGACCAGAAGTGTGTCCATTGTCATCCCTGATGGTGTGAGTAGTTGCCCAATTAATACAGCCTAAGAAATGAATATTTGATTTGGTTAGCAATACTAGATGAAGTCTAAAGTTTATGCAACAGCTGTGGCTTTAATTGTTTTATGTATTTATCACATCCGTGTTTTACAACTATTGGTTGGTACAGAGGGGACAACAGGCTTTTTTTCTATAAATGTTTTACATATTGTAACCCATTTTTTAATGAAATCAGTTATTTGGCTGGAATTGAAGAAAACTCGTTTTTGTTTGAGAGGCTCCATTTAAAAAAAAATCGACGGTACAAAAGGCTCAAAATAGGTGTGTTAGATTATGAAATATAAGGATTCAAAAAGCTGACTTTTATCTGTCATGAACTTTGTCTTATTTATGAAGGAATTTGATATCATACATAGTTGGCTCACATGGAGTTAGCTGGGGGGAGGCTTATGTTTTATTTTTACAAATGTGTTAATTAGCTATTTCACTTTAAGCTAAGTTAGGCTATTCTTGTTTAAGTAAAATGGTCAAAACAAAAACAGAAGTTGAGCTGAATGAGATTGTTTTCAGAATTTATTTATATAATATTCAAAAGTTATAACTTAAATAACAAGGGCTATGGATCTAAACGCACATATAAATTCCATTTATTTAATTTACTCTCCCCTTACTTCCCCATCCACCTCTGAAAAGTCAGCAGTTTCCAGACTATAACATTTGCTGAGACGAATTTCCAGCTCAAAGTTATTACATTATGTTTGCTAGTGTTCTTCATTCTACCAAAACTCTAAGTTGATATTCAAGAACAATTCACTCAAGCTTTGAAAAAAGTATCTTTTCTGGTTTTCTTAAATCTTACAGCTATTTTGAGTGCTGTCCAAGAAAGAAAACAGATCACGATTTTTGATAACATAGGAAGAAAATATTATTATCACGGCTTGAAATCTGTTAACAGGGACTTTCTTTAGGGAAAAACAGAACAGTAAAGTACAACAGAAATTTAATTACAAGGAGATTTTCCACTTGTCAGAAATGTTTGCATTAATGTCAGTAATAACTACAATAAAGAGACTATTGTCTGGTGCTGCAAGAAAAGGAAAAGATGAAAGAGATTGTTTGTAATCCCTGTTACAGATACACTAAAGGGTATTTGATTATTTAGATTTTCTTTTGGATGACCCTAAACAAAATATTAGGTAAAAATATTAAAGCAATGCTCATTTATTAGTGTCATGTTGATTATCTGCATTTTACCAGGAAACTGTCAAGGATGCTTTTTGTCCTTCTGGTCTGGTAGGGAAGTAGGTCACTAAGTATATAATAATTAAGGAAAAATGTGACAACTATAGAAAATCTTTTATCTTTTACTCATCCATCCTATGCTTTATACCCTTAAGTTCAGAGCACTGCTTATAGGATGAGCTTTCATGAGCATTATATGAGAAATCCAGATATTAAATTTACTTTGAATCTTAAGGACACTGTAAGAGTCAGCGTCCATAGAAAATCCCTTGGCAAATCAGACAGTGATTTCAAATGTTCTGACTATATGTCTTCTTGCTATAGAGAACAGAAAAAGATCCTAATGAATTTCTTATAAGGAACCAAGAGCAGTCACAGGAATTAAAATTTGATATCCATCTAACATCTGTTGGAAAGACAAGAGCACTTTACAAAAGAACCCTTACTATGTGTGAAACTCTTTACATATATTATTTCATTTTTCCTCACAACACTTGGTTGATGCACATATAATTATGCTCTTTTCAGAGACTTCAGAGAAGCAAAGTGCATTTCCTAAGGCCATTCAGCTAGAACATGGTAAAGCCATGATTGAGACCAAGGTCTGTGGAGGTCATATCCCACTCCCTGGTTTTAACCACACCATTTTTCTACAGCTCTGGTGGGCAATTTGAGAAATCCTCTGACATGAATTTTAAGGCCCAAATAATAAAAGCAAAGCTGTTATCCGTTGCTTTCCACCTATGGATAATGTGTGACATCCAAGTTAATATAAGGCATCCTTGAGTACAAATATTCATAAAGCATTATCTGTAGATAATAAAGGTGTCACATACTACTATTTGTTAAATGTAAATATAAGCTTTGTGAATAAGACCATGTAAGTTCAATTATTTATTAGCACTGATTCTTAGGAGCTTTATTATTATCACTTCCCTAGCAAATTACTGACAACAACAAAAAAGTCTTGTTGAGGATCGACTATATGCCAGATGCTATTTCTAGTCACTGGGGAGATAGCATTAAAGAAAGTGGACAAAAATCCCCACTTTTGAGGAGTTTAAATTCTAGTGTTATGTGTACTGCGTTACAATGTATGTGTTTGTAGCACAGCCAGAATATTTCCTAAAATAATATTGGCCTTCTCTGAAGATATTGCCTTTGTATACTTATCAGTGGAGATGGAGTGGGAAATGATTCAGACTAGTATCTTGTATTTTCCAAAAGAAGTGATTTTAGAACTGGACTGGGCAAACTGTCAATAAGGATCAGCCTATGCAACCCTTCCACTCCAGGATATTGTTAGAGACGGTGACCCTTATCACAACTTGGTTTTTGAAAAGTAATATTAAAAGATCGCCTGAAGGATTCCAGTCCATCTATTGTGCTAAATGGCATTCAAATTTACCCCTGGATAAAATGAGGCAAACAGAAAGCTCTGTGAATAGATTGTGTGGTTTTGGCAACCCTTTAAAACTGCATATATGAAATTGTGCTTTCCTGTGAACATGGTAAGGCAGCCACAATAAGAAACAACTCTGTGGCGCTCTCTATAGGATGTAGGGATATTACTGAGGATGATGTTTCTTAAGTTCTTCAGGGTTCCCTCTAAGAGGAACTGTAAGAGACTTTTGTGTGGACTTCAGTGTAGGAAAATGTGTGTTTCTCTGGGACAGCTGGTATGTTTTTATCTTATGCATGATGATAATTTTGTAACTGATCATATTTCTCACTTCAGTTTGTCTGGTAAAGGACTTGGAACTGAATTTATGGTACACCTTTTAATTCTTTTGCAGAAATGTACGTATTTGTTTCTGAGTTCTTACTCTCTGGCTTTTTTATAATATATGAGCTCATTTTCTCTATTTACTGATTTCCCTAATTTAAAATTTTATTTTACCATATAGATTTTTCTAAGCAACTGCAAGTACTTTGGGAACAAGGCAGGCTATATATTCATTAATGAAATAAATAAAAGAATAAGTGCTAGAAGAGATTTAAAGAAATCAAGTACTCTAAGCCCATCTGTCTTAAAGTCACATCAAATGTAAACTAACAGTGTAAGGTGACTGCCTGCTATTTTCTTTAAAGCTCTTCAAAACTGGCTCTTGAAAATTCTCTTTTGAACAATCTTCAGATTCCTACCCCTGTCCTCATGGTTTGCTGTTCTTAAGGCTTCTCATATCAATAGAGGGTGGTTCAAACGAAACAGTTTACCTGAAACAAGAAGTTAAGCAACTGGAGATAGAGTTGCATGATATGTTTGTGACATCTAATTAGAATTCCACCACCTGCATCTTTAGGAACCTCACATTTTTGTAACTAAGTCTAAGAATGTTTACCACAGGTAACAGATTGGAAAGGACATTTTAACACCTATGTTTCTTTTTGCATCCTGTATTTTTCCTGTTAGGCTACTTTGAAAAGTCATTTAATTTCAGTCTCCTATAGAATAGAATTCATATGAATAGGAATGTTTGCTTATATAACAAAACAGATTAAAAAATCACTCAATATATGTTTCAAAGACCCAGCTCCATGAAGAATATAGAGCTGTCTTTATTCTCTAGTCATGCTAGTCTATCTTCATTTTTTTCAATAAGAATGTCAATCATACCCAACTGTCAGTTTTATTGGTTTATTAACTGTAGAACTTTTGAAAGTAACTGATGCTCACAGGAGGTTCCTGTTTGAGTTCACTGGACTGATGATGGTAGATCTCTTAAGAGGAATTTAGATTAGGAGATGTACAGCTCTCACAGGTCATATTAAGCTTACTTTCCCCACGTATGACTATAGTTCTTTTCATAGAGCACAGTTCATACTCCTCCATGGTCCCAAGGAGATTATACATGTAAACAAGAATTTTCTCTTGCGGGGTGAGAGAAGAGTCGAGCAGGATGTGAGCCAGGCTAATAAAATGTGAATTTATAGGTGTTCTGCTTCTGAGCCCACTCTCTCTGTCTGTTAGGACCAGCCCTTGCTAATCCTTCCTCACTGCAGAGAAGTGCTAGCTTTTTCTTTTCCTTCCTTCCTTCCTTCCTTCCTTCCTTCCTTCCTTCCTTCCTTCCTTCTTCTGTCCCTCCCTCCCTCTCTCTCTCTCCCTCCGTTTCACCCACCCACCCTTCCTTCCTTCCCTCCTTCCTTCTTCCCTCCCTCCCTCCCTCCTTCTCCCTTCCTCTGTCCCTCTCCCTCTCCTCCTTCCTTCCTTCCTTCCTTCATAGATAATGAATATGAGAGTGTGTTCTGAAGATAGTACAAGCATTGCAGACATCACAGCAAACCCATGCAAACACATCAGGGCTCAGGTGAATTAGGAGGAGCCAAAGCCCAAGTTGACAATTTCTCAGAGCTTGCTAATGTGACCTTTAACTTGTCCATGTACTTGAAAAAAAAAGACACTCTTTCCTTACATTTTTTTTCTGAATGTTTTAGTTAATTTTGAACCAATTCTTTGTCTTGATAATTATCTGCATATTTATTTTTTCCCATTTTTAAAATTTTTTATTGTTATGTTAATCACCATACATTACATCATTAGTTTTTGATGTAGTGTTCCATGGTTCATTGTTTGTGCATAACACCCAGTGCTCCATGCAGAACGTGCCCTCTTTAATACCCATCACCAGGCTAACCCATCCCCCCACCCCCTCCCCTCTAGAACCCTCAGTTTGTTTTTCAGAGTCCATCATCTCTCATGGTTTGTCTCCCCCTCTGATTTCCTCCCCTTCATTCTTCTCCTCCTGCTATCTTCTTTTTTTTTCTTATCAAGACAAAGAATTGGTTCAAAATTAACTAAAACATTCAAAAAAAATGTAAGGAAATAGTGTGTCTTTTTATTTCAAGTACCTCTGAAACAAATCTGCATATTTATTTTTAAACACAAATATGATCTAAATAAAATCTTCAGAAGCATTTGAGCAGCAGGTAATTTCCCAGACCCATATGGTTACCATGTTAGGAAACTTTTTATTTATCACTTAGACAAACAAACATTCCTCATGGAAAAAAAAATACTGAACACAGCATTTCTATTACAGTCACAAATAATAAACCATGTAGTTTTACAAGATATCTAACACTTTTCTCAAAGTGAAAAGCTTTGCAGAGGTAATGTAAGATATTCCTGTTGAGCAATTCTTAAAATGCATAAGAATGTAAATGGTCTAAAATTGAAGTTAACCTCTTTTGACAATTCTATAATATCTACCATTACAGACTCAAAACAGGGCCATGATTCCATATGAAAACTTGGCTAGTTTGGCCTTAAAAAAAATTAGGATAAAAAGCCATGCTGGATGCTCCCACATACTTTTTCATAAAAATATGATTTGATCTGATCGTCATAGTCTGGAACATATTTTTCTTGGTATTTGGCTTTTTTCCTCTCATGCCTGAAATAAATTTTCTGGAGTCTGTGTCTTTGCTACATACTATGTATTCAGAACAAAAATATCTTTCTTCTCTAGGGAGTGACTGAAGCAAACGCTTCTTTACATGGGATATTTTATTGCCTGCACTTTTTCAGGTGCTTTTGCTTAGAAATATCATGTATTACATTTTTATTTCTTCTTATTTTTCTAAATGTACTAAAATCCTCCTTCTTTTCTTGTCTCTTATTAACTTTCTTAAGTCCTGTTCAACCTGCCACTTACACAAGTCTTAAATATATCTAGAATACTGCCACTTATCCCCTATGGTCTTACTTTGTTTTTTATTTCCATCCACTCTTTGTTGCTTTTCTTAGTACAGGGTCTTTGGAAATGCTCAACAAATATTTGTTGAAGGAATGAACAAATAAATATATGTATTGCATTTACCCAAAACTGTCTTGTGTTGTAGTTAAATTTTGCACATATAAACTGTAAGTTCTTTGAGGGCTATAATGTTGGGATATACTTCCTTTCCCTAACACAACTATGTGCACGTATGTGTATATGGTATGTGCATTGTGTGCACGTGCACACACACACACACACACAGAGACACACACAAACAGCAGTTAGCTCATAATATTGCCACCATAGGTGATAGATGTCAAAACATTTATATTGAATATGTAAATTAAGATAGGGTAGTGGCAAACCAAACATGGAATATATTAATACTACATCTTAAATATGGTGCCATTCTTCGTTCATTTATGGAACAAATATTTATCAAGCCCTATAATATGCCACACACTGTTCTGTGAATATAGGCAGGTATTTTGAAGAACTTTGCTAGAAGGGAAAACAGAGAAATGAGGAAGTTTCCACAGGGACTATTTAGGCCTAGGGAAATTTTTTGTTTGCTTTTTTTATTTTATGAGATGGTCAGTATTACAGCCTATATATGTGTATGTGTGTTGTGAGGAGAAAAATATATCCAACAATGAATAACATCTGTTCCCTGCTTCTGAGATGACGGTGAGAAGTTGTGACTGGGTCTCTCTCTCTCTCACACAGACAAACACACAGACACACAGACACACACACACACACACACTCCAGTGCAGATTAGTTTAGGATTCTTGAGATTGGCTTGAGATCTGGTAGAAAAATTTAATATTGGGAGAGGGTCTTAATTTTTAATTCCCTTCATCTCATTCCCCCTTCTGAGTGAAAAGCCTATTAATATGTTTGTAGAGTACTCATTCGTTTCATAAGTACTTTATAAAGGCCATTCTGTTCATTAGATGTTGTTCTAGGTGTGGAGAGAAGTGAACAGACGAGTCATATGCCTTCTTGGTATTTGTACTTTGTTCTTGGTTTATTCATTCCAATTTTCCATTGCACATCTGTGACACACTGGTCTAAATAGTATAGGTTGAAATATCAGATTTAAAATGCAATCCTATTTCTATGGGATTAATTAAATTTCTGTTTTTATGAATGCATTAGAATGAACAAAATTTCTTTGTCATATTTTGGAGGCTGCCAAGAGCTTTTGGAGCATAGTTTAATTTTATTGAGAAAAATATTTTTAATTACTTACAATTTCTGTGATTATTAACTCCACTAATAACAAGTAAAACCTTTAAGATTTTCTTTTTAATGTGATATAGGGCTGTGAAATACTCTTTCCAAAATAAGGATCTGGGGAAAATAAAAACACTTTCACTCTGGTGAACATCCAAGTCTAGGTCACACACTCATATCTCTTATTATCTGGGATAAATATCTGCATCACAATCCCAACTAACCACTATATTCACTATGTGACTTGTCAGGCAAAAATTACTAACTGTGTATTGTGTGTTTGATTGGCATTTTTGTTGTCATTTCCACCTTAGCTTTTCACAAAAGATTCTTTTAAACTTGAAAACTGAACCACTTGGAATCCTTTTGGGGAAAAGTGAAACAGGGAGTTTTACGTGAATCTGTTCTACAATGACATACGCCCAGCATGGGGTGGAATGTGAAGAAGGGAAAAGGTTGAAGAAACCGAACAACTTTATTGAGCCTCCTGTGTGGTGTTGTTACAGTAGGACATTATTATTTCCCTTGGAGTGGATCCCCAGAGGAGCAGATTCCATCTTAGTCAAATGTCTGAGTAAAAACACAATCACTTGATTCAAAGCACAGGCTTTTCCTAGGAGGATCTGTCAGCTTGGATGGTTCACCCTTCTCTTGTCTCCCACTGATACAAAGGACCAACAGTTATTTATCGTTATATGAGACATTACAGTTTTTCTTCGTAATTAATCATGTGGTTTATTTGCTTGCTTTCTGCAAACAAAACTGACAAAAAAATCCCAGTGTAATATTTCCCCTGTGTTTTAAGTTTGTGTTTTCACATCCACGAGCATTATCTAGTTTATTAAAATTGTGGTTAACTTATAAATATATGCAATTTAAGGAAATAATGACATCTTCCTAGGTTTGGGGGATACTAATATTTGTTGAGGACCTACCACGTGTAGTGTATTGTTCCAGGTGTCAGAGGGGGGACAGTGATACTTTCCATTTCAGTGTTGGGATCATGGAATTACAATTAAATTGGAGAAAGGAAACATGAACATACAGAATTTACAGAATGCAAGAAAGAATGTTTCTTTGGAGGAAAGTTTTTGGGTTAATAGTTTGTGAGTTACTTATTTTCCTCCACATTCTCATTTAAAATGCTTATGTGCCTCTTTTTTTTTTAAAGTTAAAATAATCTAGTAACAGGAAAATCTTGCAGTAACTTTTCAAGGGAACTTACCCAAAAAGATGAAATATTTTAACCTGGAAGATGTGAGACATTTTAGTAATACAAAGTTCAATTTGAGAATAAAAATGTTAACTTTTAAAATTATTTTGTAATATTTTCATACAATCTTAATTCTGAAGGAGCTGAGCCACTATTTATCCAAGTCTTTTTAAAGTGTGTAATGCCAGAGAAGAAAATTTTAGACACACCAGAGCATTTTTCTCACAAAGTTATGCACCAATAAAAGAAAATTATGATAAAAAAAATTTCTGATTTTAACTACAGCATTTTCCTGCCATACATGACTTGCATCATTATAGCTGGGGGGATGGCTCAGCCCAATGTCTTTAGTACCTAGACTCCATGGAACCAGAGTTCTGAATCCCACCAGACTGAACTCTACTCTTAATCCCTCTGAGGCAGATAAATTGAGTTCCACACAGTTTAGTTTGTGAGATCCTATTGGTTCTACAGTGTATTAGTGATTTCATGGATGTTGTAAAGACCACAGATCCACCCTGGTGTCCTTGGCCTGAACCTCTTGTTTAAAGGCAGGGGAATACTAAGATCTCCAGTTAGTTACAGGGTGGTGTCGCACTTCTGTTGAAGCTATGTTAAAATTCAGTGAAAGGGTAAAACCATGATGACATTGGCATTGTTTGGGTTTCCTTATTTGATCATGGGAAGAATGTTGGTTAGTTCAGTTATAGTAGACTGAAGGGCTGGGGGAGAATCTGAAGGTTTTCAGTGTCAGCAGCTTCAAGTCCTTTCCTGGCAAGTTCTTGGAAGTTATAGGTACTTCATCTTTCAGAAGTAGGAGGGAGGGAGAAAGAAGAAACATGAGTAAGCATCTATTTAATTTTTCCTGCAGTTTTAGTCCTCTGGAAAGTCCTCTTCCCACCTGTCAGCCAACTTCCAGACATACCCATATATTCCCTGAAGCCAGTCCACCACGCTAGCTTCTTCCCCCGGCTCTGAAGCAGGTCTTTGTTAAGTATCATTCTCTTAGGATTTATAGTATACTCTTATGCTTAGAAAATGGTCAGATTAGGTTAGAAAACCAGAGTTCAGGAAGCCCAACTCTTTTTCTGTTTCCAGAGGCATAATGGGTGGAGGTTAATGTTATGTGAGGTCAATGTTATGTGAGGTCCTATCTAATCATAGGATTGTGTTTCCTTTATTCTAATTAAATCTCCCAACCTGTAGTAGTATCTCATTTAAAATTACCCATTGAGATATATATGAGAGAGGCCATACAATCACTACCCATCCTGAGATAATTGGCTTTAAACTGCGGTCCATGTATGAAGGGGATCCTTTCTTTGGTTATTGTTTTTTTTTGATCGATGTGTTATTTTAAGCCATGCAAGAGTCTAGTGAAACTAAATTCAGCATTCTTTACATTTCCTTCTCCAGGATGGAAATGAATGAAACATGGTTTCCGCTTTCTGCTTTGATTCCCAAACCCAACATTAACATAGGACCATTCCTTTTAAAACAAGATGATAATATCACCTGCAGCAATTGTGTGCTGCTTCCTCATCTTTAATTGGTTGCATTATATACATTACACTCTAACATATAGTGATTTTCTACACTCCTTAGAACTACTCCATATTACAACACATCCACCAAAACTAATGTTCGCCTTTTCCTGCCAATTCACCCCCTATGTTCTAGCCAAGCATATTTATAATTAGAAAGCAATTGCTTCACACTCAGGTTTTATTTCAACTTCTCTTTATAGGTAATTTGACCCAGTTTTCACCTTAATGGACTACTCTGTTTGGCTTCTCTCCCTTGTATCCATGGGGTGCACCTTCAAGCCTTTGCTCTCATTCTGTACATTCCACTCCAGGGGACTGTGCTACCTTTGACAGTCAAATCTTTTTCTTTCAAATTCAGTCCATGACAAATTCAATCCATAAAAAACCTTAACAGCTTCCCACTATGAGCAATGTCACAATGTCCCTTAACGAATATTTCTTTTATTGTCTTAATTATGTTAATTAATCACTTTAATCCAATGATCTATCTTAGACTTTTTTATTTCTCCCTTAGTTCCTAATACAAAGTATTATATGCAAGATTCTTTGTATTTTTATATATTACATTGTATATCTTCCATGTTATGTGTTCATAAAATTAGAAAATATTTAATTTTTTCTTTTATTTGCAAACTCAAGCAAATAACACTTTTAAACTGTTTTTTGCCTTTCTTCAACTTGAAAAGTCATTTCTTTAAGATAAGAAGATAGATGTTAATTTAAAATCCTAGTTCAATAAATATTTTGTATTTCATAGGTTTAACTTTAAAAATATTTATGTTTTACACTGAGTCTATGATCTCCTCAGAGTTTTCTTGTAGTATCATTTTAAATAAAGCAGATATTTTCGGACACCTGGGTAGCTCAGTGGCTTGTGTTTGCCTTTGGTTCAGGTTAAGATCCCAGGGTCCAGGGATCCAGTCCTGCATCAGGCTCCTTGCTCAGTGGGGAACCTGCTTCTCCCTCTGCCTGCCGGTCCCCCTGCTTGTGCTCTCTATCTGACAAATAAATAAATGAAGTCTTTAAAATAAATAAATAAAGCAGATATTTTAAGATGGCCAATCATCTCAAAATATTTAATTCTGAAGAATGAAAATGTTTTAAAACAATTAATTTGCTAAACTTAATAGTTAATATTATTAATAATATAATTAATATAATCAAATATTCTTAGCTTTAAGAATACTATAGGGAAATTTAAGATTGATTGGATATGTGTTTTGAACCCAAGATTTCTAGAATTGGGAGGGCTTAAAAATCATTTCTACAAAGTGATTATATTTCATATAATTATTATAAAGGAGGATTTGAGTTCATTTTAGGAATTGGCTAAGCAGCTGAATGACTCTCTGTGCATATGGAAAATAAGAGGTCATATTTAGGTAAAAATGAATATTTAAGAGAAGAGAAGAAGAAAAGCAGAGATACCAGAATACTCTTAAAGACTGCCTTTGAGACTCTATAGCCCCCCAAGTAGTCTTTGAAAACTTGTTTTAGAGATATTAATCTAATCTCATCCTATTTGTCAGATAGATCTTTCCCCTACAAATGAGGCTTAATAGAGAATTTGATGTTTAAAAAATACTTTCGGATTCTAAGTAGTTTTATTTTTGTAATGTATGTATACATGAAATAGAATAATTGACTATATCTGAAGAGGGTCTTAATAGTTTAGATTTCCCTACAAATCAAAACCTCAATGAGATACCACCTCACACCAGTCAGAATGGCTAAAATTAACAGGTCAGGAAACGACAGATGTTGGCGGGGATGTGGAGAAAGGGGAACCCTCCTACACTGCTGGTGGGAATGCAAGCTGGTGCAACCACTCTGGAAAACAGTATGGAGGTTCCTCAAACAGTTGAAAATAGAGCTTCCATACGATCCAGCAATTGCACTACTGGGTATTTACCACAAAGATACAAATGTAGGGATCCGAAGGGGTACGTGCACCCCAATGTTTATAGCAGCAATGTCCACAATAGCCAAACTGTGGAAAGAGCCAAGATGTCTATCGACAGATGAATGGATAAAGAAGATGTGGTATATATATATACAATGGAATATTATGCAGCCATCAAAAAACCCCGAAATCTTGCCATTTGCAATGACATGGATGGAACTAGAGGGTATTATGCTAAGCGAAATAAGAGAAATCAGAGAAAGACAGGTATCATATGATCTCACTGATATGAGGAATTTGAGAAACAAGACAGAGGATCATAGGGGAAGGGAGGGAAAAATGAAACAAGATGAAACCAGAGAGGGGGACAAAGCATAAGAGACTCTTAATCTCAGGAAACAAACTGAGGGTTGCTGGAGTGGTGGGGGGTGGGAGGGATGGGGGTGGCTGGGTGATAGACATTGGGGAGGGCATGTCCTATGACGAGCGCTGTGAACTGTGTAAGACTGATGAATCACAGATCTGTACCCCTGAAACAAATAATACATCATATGTTAATAAAAAAATAGTTTAGATTTCTTTTTATGTGAGATTATATCCATAATGACTAAGGAATCCCATTACCATGCTCTGTATATACTATAAAAAAAGGGTAACAAAGCAGAAAATTTCCATCCTAGGGAAAATTTATTATTTCATCTATCCTTTTCACCACATATATTAATACAGCTATTTCCAGGAAAAATGATGAGCACTCCAGCTCCTTCTCAGTGAGACATTCAGACTGTTTAATGGAGTAGCAAGACCACATCTTGTTTCATGCAGGAAGACAAATTGCCATACTGTTTTTGGTTTTTTGTTTTTGGGTTTTTTTTTATATAATTAATTGTCCTGCTATCTGGATCAAACATTGTCTATTTTAGATATTTGAATTCCATAGATTACATTCATGGTATTTGTGAAAGGGACATTAATGATTTGATGTATCAAAATCTATCAGAGGCTACTGTCCTATTATTCTGAATGAATTACCTGGGAAATTTATTTAAGAACAGCTCTATCTGCCCTTAGTGTGAGAGACCTTTCATTCAGCTCATTACGAGGCAGCAGTTTAGGGAGACATCATTCAAGATGATGATAATGGTTTGAATTATTTTGGCCCCAAATAATAAGGTATCTCCTACAAGTGACCAAAATTTATAGCTGTGGCTTGCATAGTAGCTTAGCAGTTCACATATGGCTTATGTCAGTGGCAGAAACAACATTATTTTCTAAATCACATTGATTTGTTATGTGGTATTGAAAGATCTTAAACAGAATCAAGGCCTATAAATTGCAGAATGGAGTCCTCAAAACTTCTTATCTCTGTTTCAGTTCTGTCAAAATGAGCCCAAGAGCCAAGCATTCTATGTACACAATGCTACTAGTCAAAGAATAAGAACTGAGACCATTCAATTTCCTCTTTTTTTGGCAAAATGCCAAACTGACATTTTCCTTTCTGTTAGTTTTGGCAAGGAAGAAAGAGAGAGGAAACTTTACTGCTCAGTTACTGATGGTTTTTCTATTTTGTTTTTATTAAAAATGTTGAAACATGGACGCTTTGTCAAAATTATTTTATTATTGAAGGGTGGGTGGGGTGAATGAACTGGCAACTGCTCAGAAAACCATTAACAGTCTGATAATGGACAATCTTATTTTGGTTCCCCAACACAGAAGTGCTTAATTGCAATAAATTATGCTGCAGTCTGATGACTGATGTGCATGTTTAATGAATTGGTACAGACTTGGAGGTTAATCTGCTGGGGGAGGAGGGTAACAAACTTAGCCCATCTGATATTGCAATGAAAACTATGATCTTTTAAAGTTACATGATGATATATTTTGGGCACGAAACTAAAAGAATGAGTTTTCATTGGCTATGGATTTTTTGGGTCTCCAAGACTAAAACACTGAAAAATCAACATCCCTAATGGTGACATTTGAATTAAATACAAAACCTAAGTACATCAGCAGTGGAATGCAACCCACCCAGACTGAGACTGGCGGCCATCAAAGAACTTATAGAAGATGCAGTGTGTTCTCAGAAAACAATTGCTCTTAAGCCATGCCATCTTTACCTATGCAATGGATTATATTTTTAGTTCTCAAGTTATTTATATAACAAGAAAATAAACACTCTTTCTGCATAAATTGGTGATAAATACCCCATGGAGTTTGTAGAGAAATATTACTTTTCTTAGGAACCACAGGGAGAAAATGATTTTATAAACCTAAACATGAAACTGAGTATCAATTAGGAAAACACTAATAATGGATCTGCTGATGGTTATGGGGTCACAGCCAAGGTGAGTGAAGAAAAAAAAAATTCAGTAAAACTAAGCAACAAAACCCTTCAGTATGTGAAAAAGTTTGCAGATGGGGAAGCACAAGAAACAATTACTTCTGTATTTTGTACCCAAGTGCTTAAAATTGTCAGTTGAAAATGTGATATTTAGACCAGGTAGAAAGTAGGATACAATGATTCATAGCAAGAACTTCTGTACTTTAATGTGTTAAGTGTTTGTTTTTCCTCATCTTGAAGTAGGTATCCTGACTTTGAGGAAATCTGACTAAAATATTTGGAAGCCACATCCCCTAGCCATGTTGCACTGAAAGAAAAAAAAAAAGAATTAACTAATTAAAAGGCTTAATCTGCTTAGAATTCCTATCTGGAGTTTCTTGTAGAGTCCTTTGCAGATGATTTAGTGAAAAATTGCTGCTAACTAAAGGTCCTTGAGAAAAGTTAAAATATGAAGTACTATGTTTCCAAAAGAAGATAAGAACCACTCTTCCAGATAAATTAATCAAGAGGCCTGTTTTGGTAATAATTACTAAGTGACTATAATAGGTTGTAAAGAATAGAATTGTAATGAGAGGATTTGCCTAATTGGAGACATTGTGCAGACTCTTGTCAGATAGATGTCTTCATTTATTTTTATTAAGTGTTTTTTTTTTGTATTTGCTGAACATACCTGTGTACATTCCATGTACATCTTTTACAAAACCTTACAAATGAAAACCTACAATGAAATGAAAGAAACTAATAACACAGTACTTCTTAAAGACCAGCATTAACAATTCCTAAGCTGCTGGAATTCTCTTTTTTCTGAACCCTCACATTGATGACATTGTGGTCATTTTTTATAATATTCAAAGATTAAAGAACATCCTTGTATGTTTGCCACTTTCACTGATATGCTTAGTGCTCTCTCTCTCTCCCTCTTTTTTAAATATTTTCTTATTTATTTGAGAGAGAGAGAAAGCATGAGCTGGAAGAGCAGAGGGAGAGAGAATCTCAAGCAGACTCCATACTAAGCATGGAGGCTGATGTAGGGCTCAATCTCATGACTCTGAGGTCATGATCTGAGCTGAAACTGAGTCAGACGCTTTACCAACTGCGCCACCCAGGCACCCCGGCTTAGCTTTCTTTTTAAAGAAGACAGAATATTAGAGGCTGTTTGGTTCAGATTTCACTCATGCAATCATTATTTAGTCCAGTAAATATAAATATGCAAATGTTCTTTTTTTGATTTTACCCCAGAAAAATACAAGGTGTAACATAAAATTTTGTCAAACTGCTTCCTATCTTGCTTTAATGAGTTGAATGAATAATGAGTTCTCTAACTTAACTACTCACATGCATTGTCTAAAATTGAGGAGAATTTGGTGATAGACACCCTAGAAAAAGGATTTGGCAGAGTAGTTGAAGCCATAGATCCAACATTTCTTTGAAGAAAGAAAATTTCTAGCTATCTCCTTCTTTTGTGGGAGAGAAATTTGCAAGGAAGAATAAGAATGGCAGGGACCCCTTTTTATGTAATGGTGCAGGGCCAAATAACATGTTGTTACAATAGCTCACTCCACCAATCTGTAATATTTTTCTGGGTAGGAGGAATCACCAAAGTGCCTTCTCATTTTTCACTGGGTCTATTCAACATTTAAAATTTTGCCTTCTAAATGTACTTTTCAATTTGTGTAAACAGATGCCCAGCATAAACTTAACATGTTAGATTTGATGACAAATTATATACAACAGTTTTAAGAGAATGGGTTTTTTAGGGAGAGGTGTTTGTTTTATTTTTAACATCAAATCAAGATGTTTAAATTATTTAACAGGTAATATTGGTCAAAAAATTGAACTAGGATTATATTGGTTAAAAAAAAATAGCCTGAAGAAAGCCATGGAACATATAGAGAAAACTGGAAGTAATCAAGAGACATATTCAACACACTGAACTGAATTTGGTATTTGCAAATCCTAAAGACTCTGTCTAAATTATACTTTCATCTTAGCCACCATATTTTGACTAGCTCTCTAGGGAGTGTGTTGTTGACCTGTAAAGACTTGAATGGACCATCCTTACAAAGTTTAATGTTTCTTCACTGATTAGAGAATATCATGTTCCCTGAAAGCAGAAGATGAATAACAATGTATAAAACAATATTCTGAAATAGGTTGAAACCAAAGTTCCCACATTCAATAACTAAAACAGAACTGCATGGAAATGGAAGATGTCATGGAGAGAATTTGAATAGGCTGTCTTTACATATGTATAGGGATTTCTTAAATTATTTGTGATGAGAGGAGAGAGTTGTTTTTGCTTCTTGAAGGAATGTACAGAATAAGGATGGTGATGAAAAGGGAAGGATGAAATATTGCTTGGGGACTGTCAAGATGATGATAGAATGATGGAGTAAGGAGGGTCATCGCAGTGTGCAAGAAGAGAAGAAAGAAAGTAAATACTATGGTAATGAATTCTTTCCCTCTCCTGGTGGTACTCCTAAAGTTAGAAATAAAAGAAAAAATTCTTGTTAAAAACAATTTGGTCTAATTATTTTTATTTTGGAAAGCAGTATTTGTTCAGATATGCATGCTGATAGCTTATAATCTTATACCTAAATGTTAATTTTCAAATATTGAGTACTAATTGAGTACCGTATTTAAGGAACTCAAGATAAGTAGCTAATATTATTAATCTTTATGTTTTCCTGTTGTAATAGAGTTATGAACATACACTTTTGAAGAACACATAATTCTCATTTTGTAGTAAGAAAGCTAGACTTAAAGAAGTGATACTTCCAAAGTGACTTAACTAACATCTGTTAAAACCAAATCTTTTGATTCTGGTATCAGTGCACTTTCTAATACACCACACTGTGAGTGAAAAGATAAATTTATCCCATATTACTAGGGAAAAATTTAAGACTTAGTGATGTCCAAAGCTATAATGTCAGCAACAGAAGCAGGATTATCAGTCACTCAAGCCACCAGATTGCTAGTCCCAGTATTGGATTAGCAATGCTGCATTTCCAAATGTGTACTTGTCAGTGATATGCATAATAGTGAACAGGATTCTTATGTGCTTCTAAATACACACATGTGCACATGCGCACGCGCGCGCGCACACACACACACACAATCTCATGAAAGATGTGATATAAATTTTAAAGGAATTGTATGTATTACTCTATAACTTGAAAAAAAAACAGTTACCTGAATAAATCAGAATATGTTTATGGGCTGGAGAAGTGAATGGATTTGGGTGCAAATCCATTTTCAACCACTGACAGGTGTGACCTTGGGCAGGCTCTATAATTTAGTTTCCCTGGCTATAAACTTGGGATACTAATAGTACTCATTTCTTCTGGAGTGAAAAACTAAAGGAGATGGCGGGTGCATTTAAGTGCTGACCATAAAAAGCCCTCAAAAAAATGTTCACTATTATTAGCAACCTGAAAATATTCATCTATCTATGATAGAATCATCTATCAATTATTTTATATTTCCATCAGTTCACAGCAATGCATGGTATACCAAATAGTCCTGAATTTAGAAATATTTTATTTTTTAATGTATTTTAATTTTTTAATTGTGTTAAAGTACACACAACATAAAATTTACCATCTTAATCGTTTCTGAGTGTACACTTCAGTTGCATTAAATGCATTAACATTGTGGTACAAGAATAGCCACCATCCATCTCCAGAACTCTTCATTTTGCAAAACTAAAACTCTATATCTTTTAAATGATAAACTCTCCATTTCTCCCCACTTCTCCAGCCCCTGAGAGCCACAATTCTATTTTCTGTCTCTATGAATTTGGCTACTCTAGATATCTCATATAGTGGAATCATACAGTATTTGTCTGTTACTGGATTATTTCACTTGGTATAATGTTCTCAAGGTCTGTTTATGTTATAGCATGTGTCAGAATTTCCTGCCTTTATAAACTTGGAATAATAGTCCACTGCATAGAGAGAGAGTACATTTCATTTATTCATTTATCCAGCAATGTACTCTTGGGTGTTTTTCACCTTTTGGCTATTGTAATGTTGCTATGAATGTGCTTGTAGAAATATCTGTACCCAGAAGTGGAATTTCTAGATCAGGATAATTCTGTTTAATTTTTTGAGAAACCACCATATTGTTTTCCACAGAAGCTGAACCATTTTACATTCCACCAACAATGCACAAGGATTCCAAGTTTCTCAATATCATCATCAACATTTGTTATTTTCTGTTTTTTTTAATAGTAGCCATCCAAATGCATGTGAAGTAGTTGAAATTTTTATTTTTAATGTCAAGTATCTTGAGGAACTGTTGACATTTGTTATAGAATGTGACTGCTCTACACACTAGGAGCTCTGTTATGATTGTGAGTTTGCAAAAGTCACAGCAAAAAATAAAAAAGGAGATAATTCCAAATTCTTAAAGATTCACTGGCATTTGAATGACAACCATGGAATGATATCACAAACTAGTACCTATAATTGTTATCCAAAATTGTTAGGTTTATACCAGTTACACTGAATTCTAATTATTACCAAAAACTATCTAACAATCTGTAGTGATAAAGCCCAATTAATGTTGAGGAAATATTGAAGCTTGAGTTTGTGTGTTTTATAGGTACTAATACTTGGTTGACTTCTTTTTTTAGCCAAACATTAATAGATGTTATATTTTATAATGACATTGAATATAGCATTCTCACTATGAAACTGTATTTGATGATTTGTTTACAATGAGACCATAAATAATTGAGGCTTAAGCAGCTCTTCATGGCCACCTCTAAAGAATTAGCACTCCATTTGCACACATGATTAAATTCTTGTGAATCTGAGTAGATATACTTCAAATTTCAGGTGCTTTTCATAACATCTGATTCCAGTGAAAGGCATGATGTCCTTTGTGTCAGATGTCTTGAAACATTTCAGGTAATGCTGGCAATTCCCAACAAGCTCACACGTACACCTGGATGAAAGGCTACTGTCTCCTTTCTCGTCACATCCCAGAGCTCCTTCTTTCATCCCAAAAAAGAGACCAAGTCTGGCTTTGATACAATGAGACATGGTCTTGAAATGTACTGAGTTGAAAATTCTCCTCCTGGATGAAAAGCTACTGTCTCCTTTCTCTTCACATCCTAGAGCTGCTTCTCTTGCTCCAAAAACATGATCAGGTCTGGCTTTGACAGAATGAGACCCAAGAAGAGGAGGTATCCGTAGTTCTCTAACATCACATCCCTGTACAGTTGCCGCTGAGTTTGGTTCAGGCATCCCCACTCCTCCTGAGAGAATTCTATGGCCACATCCCTAAATGTCAGCAGTCCCTGAGAACTGGTCATTTCTTCTTTCACCTTGACCTCTAGTTTTCTTTCTCACAAGATGTCTGTGGAGAAATCACAGCTGCATTAGGAGAAAAATCCCCTTAAAATCCCTAGGTTGACTTCTTAAGATTTTCACCATTCATTTTCTCCCCTAATAATGTGCAGAGCCTAGAATATTCTACCCAGCACTGAAATACCAGAGTGGAAGATTTTTTTCCTACTTAATATAAATGTAAAACTTTGCACTTTTAAGAACTCAAAACCAAGTATTTCATTCTTTTGCTATTTATACTTATATGTATCTGTATATAAAACCTGAGCACTAAATAGTTCAGAGATATGCATTTTATTGGGGCATGTGGGTAGCTCAGTCGTTAAGCATCCGACTCTTGATTTCAGCTCAGGTCATGATATCAGGGTCATGGTCTCAGGGTTGTGAGATGAAACCCTGTGTTGGGCTCCACACTGGGCATGGAGTCTGCTTAAGATTCTCTCTCTCTCCCTTTCCCTCTGTCCTGTCACACTGCCTCCCCCCACCCCACTCACACACACTCTCTCTCAGACAACAACAACAACAACAACAAATCCTCTAAAAAATAATAAAAAAGAATTATGCATTTTTATTATCAAATGAAGGTTAAAGCAGAAACATATTCATGAGTATCTGTTTTACTTAATTTTAGAGAAAAACAATGATGAATAAGTTATACTATGGAATTTCATTAGGTAGTATCTATTTTCTTAACAGCAGTAATGAATGATAGAATGACCAAACCATTAATCCTCCCAGTGTGTTTATACTCTCTTTAAACCAAGTAGACACAAGAATAAAAAATGTTAAAGGAAATAAATAATTAAAACTTAAAAACTATGAATGAAATCACAGAATAAGTAAATTAGTTATGTTTATGGATAGGAAGAGAGTATTGTCAAGATGTCAGTTCTTCTCAAATTTATCCATAGATTTAATACAAAATCTCAGCAAGCTATTTCATGGATCTCAATATACTGATTCTCAAGTATACATGGACAGGCAAAAGAACTTAGCATAGCCAACAAAATATTGAAGGAGAAGAACAAAGTTGGAGGACTAACACTGCCCAACTTCAAAACTTAATATAAAGCTACAGTAAGGGATGAGTGAGTGGCTCAGTCAGTTAAGTCTCTGCCTTTAGGTCAGGTTATAATCTTGGGGTCCTGGGATCGAGCCCCACATTGGGTTCCTTGATCAGTGGGGAGTCTGCTTCTCCCTCTCCCTCTGCCCCTCCCCACTCCCCCCCTGCTTGTGCTTGCTCTCTCTCAAGTAAATAAATAAAATCTTAAAAAAATAAAGCTACAGTAGTCAAGATGGAGTAGTATTGGCAAAGGAATAGACAAATAGACAATGGAATGGAATAGAGAGCCCATCACCAACTGATCTTTGACAAAAGAACAAACAAAGGCAGTACGGTGCAACAAAGATAGTTCTTTAAAAAAAAAAAACTGCTGGAACAACTAGACACCCACATGCAAAAAAAATTAATCTAGACACATACCTTATACCCCTCACAATAATTAATTCAAAATGAATCATAGATTTAAATATAAAATACAAAACTCTGAAACTCCTAGAAGATAACATAACAGAAAACCTAGATGATCTTGAGTATGACAACGATTGGATATAGCACTAAAGGCAAGATCAGTGAAAAAAATAATTGATAAGCTGGACTTCATTAATATAAACAACTTCTGCTCTGTGAAAGACAATGTCAAGAGAAAGAGAAGACGAGCCACAGTCTGGGAGAAAATATTTGCAAAATACACATCTGATAAAGGACTGTTTTCCAAAGTAGACACAGAACTGTTAAAAAAAATATAAAAACTAGCCACCAAAGTTTATTTATTTTTATTTTTTTAAAAGATTTTATTTATTTATTTGACAGAGAGATAGTGAGAGAGGGAACACAAGCAGGGGGAGTAAGAGAGGGAGAAGCAGGCTTCCTACCAAGCAGGGAGCCCGAAGAGGGGCTCGATCCCAGGACCCTGAGATCATGACCTGAGCTGAAGGCAGATGCTTAACGACTGAGCCACCCAGGTGCCCCTAGCCACCAAAGTTTATTTTGCTTTCCTTCAAATTTATCTAGTTATTAGCTGGCATATATCATACAGTATTTTTAAGCCAATTAAGTAGATGGCTTTAGTCAGGTCTCATTGTAACACAGAAAACTTAAAAAAAATTTTTTTATTCTATTTATTGTGAAATTTGAATATGAAAGAAGATATATTTTACCCTAAATTTTAGGATGTTTGGTCCATTTAGGATAGTTTGAAAGCCTTTTATCTTATACATTTTTGAATATGGAAATATGTGATGAGTTTATACCTTGACTAAGATTTATAGAGTAATCTGAAGGTTAATAATGCCAAAAATAATACTTTCTTCCTTTTTACCTATTTGGAAATATCAAGAAGAAAGGTTTTGGGGATTCTTTTCTTTTTCTACACAGAGGAAGAAAAATGGGCACAAGCTTTAGTTTCAGACTCTTATTTTTGCTTGTAGGTTTTAGGACGTTTAAGTATAATTTATCATTTGTAGAAAGAAGATAACTTAAGTATCATTGAATGAACTAAGTTTAACTAGAAATCTAAAGCACTGAGTATATAGAAAATGTGCTAAATATATTAGTTCAGGATTCCCCTATATGTACAATATATTCAGAAGAGATTGCTTAATTATGGGCAAAGAGAAACTTTGTGTATGTTTAATTTTGTTTTAAATTGAGTCTGTACCCACTTTATTTATACATGAGCATCATCTAAATTCACATTGTTTATATTGGTATTAAAACTTATCAATTTTATTTCAACTCAAAATTATCAAAGTAGATAATTTCTCTGTCAGGAGCTTGGTAGAGTTACCTTTGAGTGAAGACTTAGATTTTCTAGGGATTTTTTTTTTCCTCTTTGGTTACATTAAATGGAGTTGACAACTGCCACAAAAGAAAGTATTGTTCAGAAAGCTACAGCTGGGATTGTTGATGATATTATGAGGCCTTCAGCAGGCTGAGTTGAAAAAAAGAAAGGCTGTTAAGGCTCCTATCCCAGATGGAATTTAGAGGCTCCCAGTGAGGAGAAAATTGAGAGTTCACCAAAACCATGTATGTACGGAAAGTGATACCTTTAGATACAGATAAGGAAAAATCTTGACTTTGTACATAATCACAGAGAATAATTTTAATGAAATAGGTCATTTTTTCTTAAAGAAGTCTTACAGAATGTTTCCATTTGATCTCATTAATTTTGCCAGAAATAGACCCATATTCCAATGAATTATTGGGTATGAATCATCTTACTAATAATTTTGATTCCTAATTATATGTTGAAGTTTGAGTGAGGGACAGAAAACAAGGACATGCAAGCACAGTTGCTTTCAGATTTTATGTTATTTTAAATATTTATTTATTTGCTGCTTTCAGATTTTAGAAGTAGGAGAAGGTAGGGGGAGAAATTTACCCAGAAACAAATTTATGTTGGATTGCAAGTTTATACAAATTTATATGGATTTATAAGTTGTCATCTTTATAGATTTTAATAACTATAAATAATGACATTTTCAAATACAATATTTGAAATAAGAGAAAATCTGATATTGTTTGCTCTAAAATTTTTATTGAGATATTGTCAGATGCAAAATTTCTTATTCTTGCTTTCCTTTTCCTCTTATGTAATTAAAAGAACAATGGATTGGGACAAAGAATTACTAAAACTTTAAACTGTTTTCACTTGGACAAGGAATTTTAAAAGTCTTTCATGCTTTAATTTATTCATCTTACAAAGGACTTTGTAGGACTAGATCATATTTAAGGACTTCAGGCAATAATCCAGAGCCTTATATCCTCCCAAACATAAATGAGGTGGCTTCTGATGTTTGACTGTATTAATCTGTTGATGATCATTTCAGTATCTTTTCCCTGATTACACTAATTAGTTTCCCTTTTTAAAAATATTTTTCTATTCTAATAAACTCTTTGAATTAACAGGTTATATATTTTAATATTTATTATAAAATTTGCCTGTAATATGTGCTCAAAATTGTTTGAAGCAATAGGTAAGAATTATTAATTGAACACCTACTATTTACCATACCATACCATGTAAGTACCATTTAGTACTTACAACATGTGAGCAGTTAAATAAATGCTGTGGGGGAGCAAAGATGTTTATAACACAGTCTGTGATCTCTGAAAGGAAGAGAAAATAATATGATTTAATCATTTTCCATGTGTCATTTTACATGGTATTTTATAAATTTATGATAACTTTTGGTTTGCAGAAGTTCAAGAAACATTTTGAATAGATCACTGTGCATTATTTATAGAGAAGGAAGTTAATGTAGTTAAATAGCTTACTAAAGGCCACATGGTTCAGGAATTGCAGAACTAGAACACAGACCCAACATGCCTTCTGAACCCAAAGCATGTGTGCTTTTCCATAGTGAAATAACATTTATGTGAGAAACTCAGTGTAAGACAGTTCATGATGTATACCATAATGGCATCAAAATCAATGTGAAATAGAAGTGCATAGAGGAAAGAAAATGATTTCTGATTTGGAAGATTAGGAAAACTTCATGGAGGAAGGATCTTTTGTTGGTTCATGAAGAATGGTTAACCTCTGAGAGAGATGAAGAAGGGAATTCTAGACACTAGTAATAATTCCTCAAAATCATGGAGGCAGGGAGTGTTTAAGGAATGGTGAGAAGTTCAGTTGCCAGAGCTGAGAGATGTTGAGGAATTAAGTAGACAGCATGTTAGTAAGTGAGGTTGCAGTCCTATCTTTGAGATGCCCTGAGGCTAATGACCTACTTAATCTAAAAGAAAATTAAGCACTGGAAATTTTCATCCTCACAAAGATTAAACTGGTCCTTATGTGCAGGATGGTGTTACAAGGATAAAACATAAGAGGCAGGGAGGCCGGCAAGGAGACCAAGAAAGAGGAGACAAGTGCCAGAAGTAGGCAGTGCCAAAGAAGCACTTCTCTCCTCTAGAGGACTCCCAGTTCACAAATTTGTGGTGCTGCTATCCCTCTTTTACTCCTTCTTTATCAATTTTCAGTAGACCATCAAAATACCCTTAAAATGTAAATACAATCATGCCATTCCTTTGCATAAAATTCTCCATTGGCTTTCCTTGGCACCTAGAATACAATTCTAACTTCTTTTTTAAAGTTTTTATTTAAATTCCAGTTAGTTAACATACAGTGTGATATTAGTCCTAGTTTTGAGTGTACCGTATAGTGATTCAACACTTCCATACAATACCCAGTGCTCATCACAGGTGCCCTCCTTAATGCCCATCACCTGTTTAACCCGTCCCCCATCCACCTCTACACTGGTAACCATCAGTTTGTTCTCTATAGTTAAGAGTCCGTTTCTTGGTTTACCTTTCTCTTTCTTTTTTTCCCCTTTTGCTTGTTTGTTTTGTTTCTTAAATTCCAGTTGTAAGTGAAATCATATGGTATTTCTTTTTCTCTGACTTATTTCACCTAGCATAATACACTCTAGTTCCATCCATGTCGTTGCAAATGGCAAGATTTCATTCTTTTTTGTGGCTGAGTGATATTCCATTTTATATATATATATATATATATATATATATATATATATATATATATATACCACACCTTCTTTTTTTTCCCCTCAGATTTAGGGTCAGGGTTAGGGTTAGAACCAGGGTGAGGGTATGTGCCTGGTATCCTGCAGTTCAGAGACCTCTCCAGAAAGGTAGGTTATGGTTAGATTTAGGGTTAGTGTTAGGGGCTATGGGTTAGGGTTAGGTCTAGTGTTAAGGTTAGATTTAGGGTATGTGCCTGGCGTCCTGCAGTTCATAGACCTCTCCAGAGAATAAAACCCCAGACTTCTGCTGGGGGGAGAATAGATATGGCAGCCATCTCACTAAGTGTTACAAAGACTGTATAGTTGGGTTCTACCCAGCTCTCCTACATATCTCATGGTGTACTCATCCTGGCTCACTTCTTTTCAGCCAAACAGGTCTTTCTGTTTATCAGTCTTTCTGCTTTAGGGTCTTTATAAATGATTCTTGGACATTTTGTAAATGCTTTGTTACTTCTTGGAATGTGCTCCCCTTTCTTGCAGTGTTCTCCCCTTATGTATATTAAGGTCTCAGCCCACATATCACTTTCTTAGGAAGATGTTTACTGATTAAATATATTGTGGGTTTTTTTTTTTTAAATCCCAATCTCTTGTTTGCTTTCCTTCATATAACATCACATTTGTCATTGTTTTATTTGTTTGCTTACATTATGTGTCTTATCCTTAGAAACTGCAGTCGGCCATATTAATAGCCCACAAAGGAAGACACTGACTTAATAGCAAAACTGAAAAAGAATTATAGAGCTAAGAAAACATGGTGAATATACATGTCTTTCATTTTGCTAAAACAATAGTAAATATTATTTTTTAAAAATTACATGTTTTCTTTGTGATTGTTGATACTCTGTCCATTCTGTTTTTCTGTGAACTGCTGTGACATGAAATACATGTGAGTTAGCAGAAAGAGTATGCTTCTCCCAGAAATGTGCATGAAGCATTCAAGATATGTTCCCAAGATTTAACAACAACTCTGCAAACCTAAATAAGGGGCTGCTTCCCTAGTATAAGACACAAACACAGCTATTTTATTTTATTTTTATTTTTGTGCAACAAAAATGATTCTAATACCTCTGAACTAGAAGTTCTGAACGGAGTAAAGTTTCCTCCATTGCCAGCAAGGCTTCAAGTTCTTTCCTTTCCTTTGCCAATGACAGTATTCTTCATTGTTGAGCTCTTTTGGGGTATCTTTCTGACAAGATTTCCTTTATAACAAATGCACATGCACACACATACTCAAGTGTTCATGAGACCTGTGCACTTGACTCCAATTGGCAATAGAATCACAAGCAGATGCTACACCAATCTTTAGCTGACTGTTACAGCCACATTATGTCATAATTAAGTTTACTCTTAATTTTTCTCTAATACATGTTAGTAGATGTAAAAGTCATGAGTCTTATATCTTAGGGTGTTGTTGGTATCACTTTTATAAAGTCTGTAAGCTTATACATAAGGACCACTGCTAATACCTGATTAATCTCTTTATGTGTTAACATTTTCAGCATAGCATACCCATTTTCTGTATAACTGGTTTTCTCCCGTTTTTTGGGATAGCTAGGCTTCAAATTATCCTACAAGTTATTTTTAAAGTATACTTTGACTATTTTCCAAAAAGTTCTTTGAATATTATCTTCCAGCTAAAATTTTAAAATCTTTCTATATTGGCCAAGGGATAACCATATATATTTACCTTGTAAATAACATATTTATTGGCTATTATTACATTAAATTTATCTTCATAATTCTCTTAGACTCTAGAGTGACCTACTCAGGAATTAAATTACTATACCTAACTTTCAAGATTCCCTCTTGTGTTTTATTTCCGTCATAATTATTATGGGACCAAGAAAGGCACATGAACTATCTCATGTTTTTTCAGGGCAATGTAGAAGCAATCTATTCTGTGCCTCTTGAAGAAACAGATTTTTACTATGAGAAGTGTCCTGAGTGATGGTATTTTTAATTGGAAAATCTTGACTCCTTTTGGGACAGAAATGATAAGATATCCTAAAACATACATTATCTTGTTTTTTTTAAATTTAATGACACAGTTAGTGACCTTGATTGACTAGAAATTTATTCAAAATTATAAAAATAGAGGGAAAAAAACCATTAGTGTTATCAAATTTCAGCTTAGGTCCAAGACTGGCTTGACCAATATAATAAAGTTCTTACTGTCTTCAGAACATCAGAGAACTTACTATCCGTGGTTTGGTCTTTGAAGTCACCATGACACCATTGCCTCTGATAAAAGAGTTTATTTATAACTTGCTCAGCTTATGTCCTTTCCCACTGAATCAGCAGGCTCTCTAAGGTTTGGGGATATAATTTCAAGGACTGTTAAACCTCTGTCAAAGTTTGGTTGGCCCCCTGAGGGGCCCTGTGTTTCAACATTCTCTTTGCTAAGACAGGACTTCTCAAGAAAGTGCTCAGAAAACTGACAGCTTCAAGTACCAGAGGTTTTGTAACTTGAAGTGGCATTTAATCTGAAAAATAACATTAGCAAATCAGCATATAATTGGCTTTCTATTTCCTTTTCCCACCCCTCATTATTTTTTCTTTTTGGCTAGGCTGAGATGCAAGTCAAAATTATACTTGATACAGCAATTTCCTAATCTCTTCAGAAGGATATTCCTATACACACAATTAAGTAGATGGAATGTCATTATCTTCAGAAAGTAGAAAGATGTACATTTTAATAGGGATCGTTTATATTTCTAGTGTACCTTTTGCATTGTCTCTTTTATTATTCTTGTATCCACTGAAGTTTAAGGAGACTCTGCTAACAACTAAACTCTGTGAACAAATTTAGCAATATATGTAAAAAAAGGAAAATCCTCATACAACCCTTTCACTTCTGTATTTAATTGCTCTTCGGTCCCTCATCATTTTTCAAGTTGCCTGCTTCTCAGCTCTTGTATTCCACATTATACTATCACCACATTTTAGACCTTTCAAGCTAATGGGTGAATGGGAAATACCCTAGAACCTTCGATGAGATCAGGACCCTCCTGACACCTTCTTAGATTATCATTCTCCATAACTTGACTTCTAGCATCTTTCGTTAATACCCTTTCTCTCTCTCTCTCTCTTTTTTTTCACAAAGCAAGGTTTTTATTAAATAGCATTCCAGTAAATAATCTGTCCTTTCCTCAGTTTAACTTGAATTTGTTTCACAATGCTTTGGCTAACATTCAGTACTGTCTGTATAAAATATATCCACACAGTATTGTTTCTATAGAATTCTCTATGTGATAGTGTTTCATTCCAATATGACAGCACTGTTCTACTGCTCCTCTTACTGTTGAGATCAAATAAAGCTAAGGGAGATATTGGCCTTGCTTGAGGTGGCTCATGTTGATGAGAAAATAGGAACTGGACACTGGACTCTGATTCTCTTCTTCAGCTTAGTTCTGAGAGCCTTCCCTCTTTGCCACCAATCGTTTTTTCTTAAGTAGTAGCAATCAGATTGTGTTGATTCACAACTTTTTGATCAGATCCCCAAGGACCTAGTGATGTCTACATGAATACAAACTAAGCTTAGTTTCTACTCTTTGTTCTGTGTTCTACTGTTAGTTTCACAGGCTTTAGAGTATAATCCAAGTTCTCTATTTAATACCTTGTGACTTTAAGCAAGTTCTCTAACCCCTCCAAGACTCAGTTTTCTCAAGTGTTAATGGAGATCATAATAACTTCATCATAAGGGCTGTTAATAATTTTTGTGAAATATTTCATATGAAGTGGTCAACACTCAATGAATGGTGGCTATTATTGTTAGTAATAAGTAACAGTTATAAATCTTGCTCTTAATCACATTGTATTTCAATTGGTAAAATAAGAATTATCTATATGACTTAAGAAATAATGTTACCAAATATTAAACATTTACTGTCTGTTCTAGATATTGGGATAAGCATTGCACAAATATCTAATTTAGTTCTGATAATAAATCTATAAGAAGTTATTTTTAGCACCTTTTTTTGGATGTTGAAACTGATGCTTCAAGAAGGTAAATTTCTTGCTTCAAAGTATCGAATGTTAAGCAGAGCCAGGATTAAAATCTCTGCATTTGACCCCAAGAACTGTGCTCTTCCCTGCTATCTGATATGAATGCTAGGTGACATAGCACAAAAGGTTTACCAGAGGTTGAAGGAATTTGGAAGAAATGAATGACTGATACTGGTTTGGAAAGTTCACAGAAGAGTTAAGCTTTCAGTTGAATCTTGAAGGCAATGAAGCAGTGAGTACTGAATGTTAGCCATAACATTGTGAGGGGAAAGATTATCCTATTTAGCTTCATACTTTCTTTAATTAATTAACTAATTTTTAAATTAACATATAATATATTATTTGTTTCAGGGGTACAGGTCTGTGATTCATTGGTCTTATATAATACCCAGTGCTCATTACATACTCTCCCCAATGTCCATCACCCAGTTACCCCAACCCCCAAGCCCCCTTCCCCTCCAGCAACCATCAGTTTGTTTCCTAAGATTAAGAGTCTCTTATGGTTTGTCTCCCTCTCTGGTTTCGTCTTGTTTCATTTTTGTCCTCTCTTCCCCTATGATCCTCTGCCTTGTTTCTCAAATTCCACATATCAGTGAGATCATATGATAATTGTCCTTCTCTGATTGGCTTAATTTCGCTTAGTGTAATACCCTATAGTTCCATCCATGTCATTGCAAATGGCAAGATTTCACTTTTGATGGCTGTGTAATATTCCACTGTATATACACACCACATCTTCTTTATCCATTCATCTGTTGATGGACATCTGGGCTCTTTCCATAGTTTGGCTATTGTTGACATTGCTGCTATAAACATTGGGGTATAGTTGCCCCTTCAGATCACTACATTTGTATCTTTGTGGTAAATACCCAGTAGTGCCATTGCTGGGTTGTAGGGTAGTTCTATTTTCAACTTTTTGAGGAACCTCCCCACTGTTTTCCAGAGTGGCTTCACCAGCCTGCATTTCTACCAACAGTTTGGGAGGGTTCCCCTTTCTCCACATCCTTGCCAACATCTGTCTTTTCCTGACTTGTTAATTTTAGCCATTCTGACTAGTGTGAGGTGGTATCTCATTGTGGTTTTGATTTGTTTTTCCCTGATGCCAAGTGACGTGGAACACTTTTTCATGTGTCTGTTAGCCATTTGGATGTCTTCTTTGGAGAAAAGTCTGCTCATGTCTTCTGCCCATTTCTTTTTTTTTTTTTGCCCATTTCTTGATTGGATTATTTGTTCTTTGGGTGTGCTGCCCATGTTCTCCTCAAGGATTTTGATGGAGTCCTGTCTCACATTTAGGTCTTTCATCCATTTTGAGTCTATTTTTGTGTGTGGTGTAAGGAAATGGTCTACTTTCATTCTTCTGCATGTGGCTGTCCAATATTCCCAACACCATTTGTTGAAGAGACTGTCTTTTTTCCATTGGATATTCTTTCCTGCTTTGTCAAAGATTAGTTGACCATAGAGTTGAGGGTCCATTTCTGGGTTCTCTACTCTGTTCCACTGATCTATGTGTCTGTTTGTGTGCCAGTTACTATGCTGTCTTGGTGATTACAGCTTTGTAATACAGCTTGAAGTCCAGAATTGTGATGCCACCAGCTTTGGTTTTCTTTTTCAACAATCCTTTGTCTCTCCAGGTCTTTTCTGGTTCCATACAAATCTTAGGATTATTTGTTCCAGTTCTGTGAAAAAACTTGATGTTATTTTGATAGGGGTTGCATTGAATGTGTAGATTGCTCTAGGTAGCATAGACATTTTAACAACATTTGTTCTTGCAGTCTGTGAGTATGGAATCTTTTTCCATTTCTTTGTGTCTTCCTCAGTTTCTTTCATGAGTATGCTGTAGTTTTCTGAGTACAGATCCTTTGCCTCTTTGGTTAGATTTATTCCTAGGTATCTTATGGTTTTGGGTGCAATTGTAAATGGGATCAACTCCCTAATTTCTCTTTCTTCTGTCTTGTTGGTGTATAGAAATGCAACTGATTTCTGTGCATTGATTTTATATCCTGCTACTTTACTGCATTCTTGAATGAGTTCTAGCAATTTTGAGGTGGAGTCTTTTGGGTTTTCCACATAGAATATCATGTCATCTGCAAAGAGTGAGAGTTTGACTTTTTTGCCCATTTGGATGCCTTTTATTTCTTTTTGTTGTCTGATTGCTGAGGCTGGGACTTCTACTACTATGTTGAACAGCAGTGGTGATAGTGGACATCCCTGCCATGTTCCTGACCTTAGGGGAAAAGCTCTGTTTTTCCCCATTGAGAATGATATTTGCTATGGGATTTTCATATATGGCTTTTATGATATTGAGGTAGGTTCCCTCTATCCCTACACTTAATCAAGAAAGTGTGCTGTACTTTGTCAAATGCTTTTTCTGCATCTATTGAGAGGATCATATGGTTCTTGTCCTTTCTTTTATTTATGTAGTGTATCACATTGATTGATTTGCAGATGTTGAACCAACATTGCAGCCCAGGAATAAATTCCACTTGGTCATGGTAAATAATCCTTTTAATGTACTGTTGGATTCTATTGGCTAGTATTTGGTGAGACTTTCTGCATCCATGTTCATCAGGGATATTGGCCTGTAATTCTCCTTTTGGTGGGGCACTGCACACTTTCTTAACAATAAGATATTTGAATCTAAATATATTAATTTAGAGATTCCACTTACAAAATCAATCACAAACGCCTAGATCTGAAAATAAAGATCTTATTTGGTCAGGCTAGTGACCACCAAAAATATCTGGCAATTTCAGTGTTCTGCTTCAAATTATTGTTCTGCTTTAAAATTATTAGTTCTTCAGTCAATTAAAAAAACTCATGAGGGCAATGGAGAGTATGGTCCCTTTTATTTTAATTATTTAAGATGAACATATTGGCAAGAGTTTTGATTTTCCTGTGCCTACCTTTCTCCTGTTAATTTTGAGTTCCTTGGCACAGTACTAGACTTCTCTATTAACTTCCTCTACTCTCATTTTTCAGGGAAGTTGTCTCTACATATAGTTTATGTTTGGCTGTATATTTGCCAAATAGTATATTTCCTTTGTATTTTAACCTTGTATCCTATAACCTTGATGTAATTGCTTATGAGTTCCCAGAGATTTATTGTAGATTTTTTTTCGGATTTCTACCTAAAGGACTAAATGATCATGTCATCTGTGAACAAAGACAGTTTTATTTCTTCCTTCCCTTTTATTTCCTTTCCCTTTTTATGGTATTATCTAAAACTTCCAGTACAATGTTTGAAAAGCAATGGTGAAAGGGGACATGCTTGTCTTGTTCTTGATCTTAGCAGAAAAGCTTTGAGTTTTCACCATTAAGTATAATTTTCTTGTAGATAGGCTTTATCAAGTTGAGGATGTGCCCCGCTATTTCTTGCTTGCTGAGAGTTTTTATCATGAATGAGTGTAGGATTTTGTCAAATGCTTTTTCTGCATCTATTGATATGGTCATGTGGATATTTCTTTTTTAAAATCTATTAATGTGATGGATTATATTAATTGATTTTTGAATGTTGAACCAAGCTTGCATACCTGAGATAAATCTCACTTGGTTGTGGTATATGATTTTTTTTTTTTGCCTAAAGAGTTTTTATTTTTTGTGTGTTGTGTATATGTATTTTATTATTTTTTAAATTTAAATTCAATTAATTAACATATAATGTATTATTTGTTTCAAGGGTACAGGTCTATGATTCATCAGTCTTATGTAATACCCAGTGCTCATTAAAACACATACCTTCCCCAGTGAACATTACCCAGTTACCCCATCTCTGGTGCTCTGTTGCATGCATACATATTAAGAACTGTTATATATTCTTGGAGTATCTATCCCTTTATTATTATATAGTCTCTCTCTTTATATTTGATAACTTTCCTTGCTTTGAAGTCTGCTATTTATTTTTTTTTTAATTAATGTTACTGTGGTATATCTTTCTCTATCCCTTTACTTTTAATGTGTATGTATCTTTATATTTCAAGTGGGTTTCTTGTAGACTACATATAGTTGGGTCTTGTTTTTTGATGGAGATGGTCTTTTAATGGTGTATTTAGATCACTGATGTTTAAGGTAACTGTTGATATAATTAGATTAATATATCCACCATATTTGTTACTATTTTCTATGTGTTTCCCTTGTTTTTTGTTCCTATTTTGTCTTCTATACTTTTTCTGCTTTTTGTGGTTTTTACTGAGCATTTTGTATGATTTCATTTAACCTACTTTCTTTTGTAAAAGATTGTGTTTGTTTGTTTGTTTGTTTGTTTGTTTGTTTGTTTTTAGGGAGAGGGAGTAGGAGAGACAGAGAGCTTGCACATGAGCAGGGGTTAAGGGTAGAGAGGGAGGGAAAGGGACAAGCAGACTCCTTACTGAGCACGGAGCCAAACTGGGGCTTGATCTCACATCCTTGAGATCATGACCTGAGCCAAAACCAAGAGTCAGACGTTTAACCAACTGAACCACCCAGGCACCTCATCACTTAATTTCTTAGTTCGTCAATTACATTTCCTTTTTCTTCTTTTTAACTTTTTTCAGTGGTTGCTCCAGAGTTTGCAGCATACATTTATGGCTAATCTAAGTCTACTTTCAAATAATGGGTAGCACACATACCTTATAATGACAAATTATTCCTAATTTTCCCTTTCATCTCTTGTATCATTATTGTCATTCATTTTACTTATATGTAAGCGCACGCACACACACACACACACACACACACACACATATATTATTGCTATTATTATTTTGAGCAAACTATTATCTTTTAGATCAATTAAGGATAAGAAAATAAAATTTTGTAGTTTACCTTTACTTATTTGATGCTTCTTTTCTTTATTTAGATCTGAGTTTCTGACCTATATCATTTTTTTTTCTCTCAGAAAAACTTAATATTTCTTGCAAAGCAAGTCTACTAGCAATAATTGCTCTCAATTTTTGTGTGGAAAGTAAATTTTTTTCACTCATCCCTAGTTTTATCTCTATCTATCCATCTCTCTATCATTTTCTCCCCTAAAAAGGCCCTTCACATGCTGCTCTATCAGTTTCTATCTCTTCCTTAATTCAGAAACCAGTATGAAACTTTGACAAAACCCTCTCTGACTTCTCTCTTTATATTGTTTATGCAGTTATTCTAGTAATTCTTAAGAAATGGTCCATGAATGTGTTATAAGTTCAATTCTTTTGTTGTTTGTATTTTAAATAAGTTTTTTTGTCTCCTTCCTTTAATTTCTAGACTTTCTTTTCATCATGATGTCCCCAAATGTATGGAATAATGTTCATTCTCACTTTATGATTGCTTTAATGGTATTAACCTATGACCACTCTCAAGGAGTGTGCAGCCACCATCTATTTATGATGTGCCTTTAAATCATGTGCCCTTGGGCTCTAGGCTCAAAGAGGAAAATACAGATAACTCTGTTGATTTTTTTTTTGTACTGGCATAGGAGTGTCTACAATTTTTATTTTGAAAAAATGATAATGTGTCACCATAGTAGTCTTGCTTGATTTTTATGGGGAAAAAAAAACTACTCTCAATATGTGCTTATACCAGTAACAGTTTAGGTAGTGAAAGTTTTATAAATCAATTTATGTTTGATCAGGAAAAAAGTCAGTAGTTTTGAAATCTAATTTAAAAAAACTCATTTTTAAAAAAGTTTGCTAAAAATTATTTCGTGTCTTCAGAATGTTAAATGGAACAGTTCTATTGAGGCCTGGGCTAATTTCCAATTGTACACAGGGCCTATGAATTTTGAAGCTGACTTTTTGGGTCATCCAATTGGCATGTCCCATGACAACATTTGAAGAATGCCTGAAAGCTGTGCATAGATAGATCTGCCAGATTTCCAGTTCTGAAACACCTTTTGTAATAAGGCATGTCACAGTATTTTTGTTACAGTATGTAATTTGCCCAATATGTTTCAGAATTAGAGAGTTTAAATTTTATGAATCTCTTGATATTCTTTTCTTATTATGTTGTTGGCTGAAACAGAAATCCTTTCAAACATAGGTAGGAATAAAATGACCCTGCCCAATCATAATCATTTCTGCTTATGGCCAAATGACAATTACTAGAAAGGAAAATAATTTAACGAGGAAAAGTGATATAGACCAGAATCAATGGGGATTTAATTCTTGCTATCGACTATCCAAAAATCTTTTATTTTTTTTCTTTTGCACATATTATTGCTTGCACTCATTTCTATATAGAAGTTACAACTTTGCTCCAAAAATCTTCAAGAAAAAGGAATTAATTTGTTCATGAGTTATTGTTCCTAATATGGATGGGGCACCATGCAAGATACCACAGTTATAGAAGTGAATAAATCAGACATAACCTTCATGATGGACCATGTTAGACTAAATGAAAGAGAGGAAAAAAAAGTCTGTGTGAAGAGTTTAAATTTTGATTATAAAGGAAAACAATATATGTGTATATGTGTGATCTCTTCATTTATTTTAGATTAAAAATTGTATTAAACATTAAAACACATACGGAAATAAATAGTATGTTTCATATTTCTGTTTTTTCTTCCACTTTTTCATTCCTTCTCTGTTCTAGTTCTAGTCATATTTGTAGTTCTTATCTGTTCATTCATTTATCCGTAGACTGTATATTTATTTTTTACTAAGTTTTAAGAAGATGCTGATAGTAATTTTTCTAATGAGTGCAGATCTTAATAGAAAAGAACACTAACATATGCCAGAATATACATACCCTCAGTTAAGAGGCTATATGTGCTATATGCTAAGTGTTTAGGCATTTACCAGGTGGGATTCATGATTGTTTCAAATTAAGGACCCAGATTTCTAATTGCTGTGACATGTGCACTATAATCATTGAGTGTTTTATTACAGCTTTACTGCATTGTGGTGCTTTCTAAACTCTCACCTGGGCTGTGCTGAACTACTTTCCCACAGTATTCTTTTCTGTATGTTACCAGTTAGCATGAGTCATGTGAACCCTAGTCATCTTCCCTCTGGTTGATGGGATACCAATCTCTAGACTTCTCAATGAGGCCTTCTTGGCAGTCTAGTTCCTAGCCAGCAACCTGCTGGTCACAGATACTTGAGTAGGCCCCTAAAGAACAGGAGAGGCAGCTCAAACTAACCTACAGCATCATGAACTAAAAGAACATGTTTAAAAAAATGTTTTTTATTTAAGCCATGAAATTTGAGGTAGTTTGTTATCCAGGAATAGCTAACTGATAGAAAAGGAATGAACATAGTTAGAGGGAGAGGGAAGAACTATAGATCGGGATAATATTATTTTACAGTTATTTTTTGGCAAAAGAGAAGTTAAATCCCTTAGGCCCAGTGAATAAAATGTATATTTTCCAGACCAAAAAATAGAGTACTAGCTGAAATTCCAAATGTGATGAAAGTAATTAGTTGAAGGGAATCTGGTGCAAAACAGGTATAGTCTTACAGGGCTTCTAAATAAGCTTGACTATGATGTAATTTAATGTATTGACTTGAAGAGTCATACAATCACATTTTGAAAGTGAGCACATAATTCAGTTTTAAAGGTTTCTAGATATTTTTATAATAAATATTTTAATTCCTAATTTTATTGAATAACATTCTGAGTAACATAGAATATGACATAATCTATTCAATTAGACTATCCTGTGAAATACTATTATACTTTATACCACTTATATGGCATTAACCCATAGTGTCTTATGTGTTGACCATTTACCTGACTTTTGTTTCTTTTTATGTTTTACATTTTGCAACCAAAATCCTCATATACATGTAGACTGTGCTTTTCACAGTATGTGCCATTGACCATCTGTGCCAGAAACAACTGGAGTGTTTGTTTGAAATACAGATGTTTGGACTCACCCCAGAGCTTCTTAAAGTCTTCAAGGATGTGGTTGGAAATTTCCTTCCTTAGCAAATTTCCATACAAACACTAACGTTTGAGAGTCTTTACTATAGATCTGGCATAGTGCAAGGTGCTGAAAAATGTTTTTAAAATGAATGGCAAACAGGAATATGTGTGCTAAGTTGAAACTCCTATTTTAATATATAAAATTGTCTATAGAATTTACCAGATTGGTAAATTCTGGCAAATAGATCATGCCAGTATCCTCAAGCAAACCATTTTCAGGCAGACAGTGTAGTTTAATACCCAGTTGCCATTGGAATAACACAAGTTACTCATCAGTCTGGGTCTGGTGTAACTAGCAAAGAAAAAACACTTTTTACCTTAATTTGGCAGAAGCCTCTTCTTGACTTTCAGAGTCAAAATAAAAGTGAGGAAAGCAGAAGGTCCTGGCTGAATGAGAAGAATTTTTAGAGATTCGTAGTAAAGTCTCTCAACTAGTGTCTGTATGGGAGATGTATGTACAGGTTCTATCTAAAATTGAAATTCAAAGAAGAGTTAAACCTAAGTTCTTAGTAACTTTGCCTAAGTCCATCTTTATTTTTTGAAAAAAAATGATGAAACAAGTTCTTAAGGCAGACGTCATCATTATGTTAATACCTTGAGGGAGTAATTGGAAACAGCAATAAATAAACTCTGCATCAGTGTTAGCTTTAAAAATGTGGTGGTGTAGATAATTTAAAGAACATGTGAGGAGCATAATTAAAATGTAGTCATGTGTGGACTGGAAGAAATAAAATCCTCAAACGAGTTCAGTCATTTCTCAAGGATGAGTTCTTGACTTTACAAATATTTCATTAATTCTGTCTCAACATGGTAGCAAACTACAGTGTGAATTACACAGTAAGAATCAAGAGTGCAAGAATATTACTTATAGATTAGAGGAACAGCAATGCCCTTTCCTACTGTTTTTGTACTCGGCTTTGCTTATTTGTAATTTCTTCTCTTATCCCTTGAAGAGAATTAAAATTACCCTGTCCTTCCTTTTTTATGCATTTGATTCAAAATCAAAGAATTAAAAGTAGAAAAATTATTTCCCTGCACTTCTCCAAATTAAAATATTTTCTAACAGAGTCATGACAACCATAATTTTGGGGACAGATGCATAATTGGAAGAAGAAGGGATGCTGAAGTTAACTTCCTTTTGCTTTGAATATATGTAGCTGTATCAAGGAGAATAAGCCCACATGACATCCAAACTAAGCAGGTTTTTTTTTTTTTTTTTTTGTCTAGAATATGTCTCTTAGTCATGAAACTTCCATTGAGTGGATGTGTCATCCAGAGTGAGAAGTATGTTTTCCAAGTCTGGTTTCGTAGATTTCTCAGAACCCCTTTTGATCCTTTTAATTTTATTAACTGAGATGGAAACCTCTTGACATCAGAATTTTTGCAAAGTTTATTCCATATCCCAGCCCCTGAAAGCTTTTAAATACCTAGGGGTTGGTCCAGATTGTCACCTAATGAATAAGAAAATCTTCCAAAGTCCCTAGTATTTGAGGCCATTAGTTGCCATAAAATCATGAATGATTATATTATCCCTATAAAAACAAATTAAAACCTTAGGCTTATTCTACTATTTTTCCATTATAAATAGGGACTTTCCAGCATCACTAAAGTACATTTGCCAAAAATGTTTAATCTGTCATTTCTTTGGACCAGGTTATAGCAAATACCAGGTATAGAAGAACAAGTCAAACAACAGAACAAGCAACCAATCACAAGAAACCAGAAAATAAGACTGCATATAGGACTACTGTCCCATTCTTTTCAAGAAGCTGATTATCTTAAGAAAAAGGCAGAATTAGAGGGAAGGAAACTAGAGCACATTAAAAGATATTTTAGAGATAACCATATTAAACATACAGTCCTTGGCTGGTCCTGGTTTGAATAAACTAGCTATAAAACATAGCTCTGGAACAATTAGCTCTGAAAATTTAAATGTGCACTGGATATTGGATGATATTAGAGAATTACTAATTTTAGTATATCTGATAAAAGCACATAATAAAATATCTTTGTTTTTAAGGATGCATACCTTAATATTTATAGATAAATTTCATGATGAATGTAATTTATTCTCTAACATCTAAACATAAGAAAAAATAGAAATAGATTAAGTTGATTAATGAAACAAATATGGCATAATAATTACTAATTTTTAAATCTCAGTTTTAATTATATGGTTTCATTATATCTTATCTGATTTTTTTGAAAAACTTCCCCTTAAATTTTAAAAGGACATAGTTGTCTTTCATAATTCAGTTAGAATTAGAATTTTTGAGTGAGCATGGGCCTTAGATATAATCTAGAAAGTACAGGTTTTAGTCGCGAAGAACACTTCACTTAGTGTTAAGAGATCTGCATTCAAGTAAAACCATGGGTGAGGGCCCAGTCCAATTGCTTTCTCACTATCGACCCAAGTTCAGTCAAGGACTTTTCAATCAGATTTAAAACAAGAACAATAATCCTTGTCACCCTCCCATGTCACAGGGGTGTTATAATGATGAATGAGCTCCAGGAATAGATTTAGTCTGCTGATGTATTTGTAACCCATATGGCTATATCACCCTTTGACTTTTCTAAGAGGAATAGAAAATAGTTACATTTAGTATGCCACAAATTAAATTTCTGTCAAGTTTGGCTTTAAAAACCACTCTCCTAGAAATCCAGGTTTTCCTAGGCTGGCAAAGAATCTTTGTAAGATCCCACATAAGGAGCTGAAGCTACTATGCTAATAGTGGGTGATTTTGTGTCAGTGGAAATGGAACTTTTTGACATTTAAAAAATATACATGTACACATATGTTCTCTTTTTATTTTTTATTTATTTTTTTAAAGATTTATTTATTTGAGAGAGAGAGAGAATGAGAGAAAGAGAGAGAGAGAGCACAAGCCCGATGTGGGACTCCATCCCAGGACTCCAGGATCATGACCTGAGCCAACGGCAGTCGCTTAACCAACTGAGCCACCCTTATATGTTCTCTTTTTAAAAACAGCTTTATTGAGATATACTCGACATACAAAACTGCACATATTTAATATATATGTAATTTGACTAATTAGACATGAATATGCCTGTGAAACTATCACTACAAGCAAGGCAATAAATATATCCCTCTCCTCAAAAAGTTTCTTAATGCCCCTAATTTTTTTTCTTTACTTGAACAGCTTTAAGAATTATTTGTTAGTACTATACACTCTATGTGTTCTATGTAAGTACTGATACAAACAGAAATATTTAGTAGAGCTTCAGTATTTTTAGTACTGATCACAACAAAGTTATATAAATTAATTATATAAATTAATGAGTAAAAACCTATAAGCTATTATCGCTAGGTTACATTTTTAAAAAGTTCCTATACCAAAAAGTGTTTACCAAGTACCTCATAGGTGTGATAATAGCACACATTAAACCAATGTATTTGATTAGAAACGTGCCACACTCTAATGTAGAAGAGGATTTTTTTCTGAGTTGCTCAATTCAGTTCACTAAACATTTGCTATAGATCTTTTTTTTTCTCCCCTGCATCAAGTGGTATTTTTATAAGAGCCTATACAGAAAAATTCATCTGTTTGCCTTTTGGAATTTATATTTTCAGCTAATCTTAGATAATTCTCATGCTTCTTCCCATTCCAAGAAAAAGATATCCTGGGCATCTCTTCAGACTCATTTCCATGAACTTGTCTAGACTGCGTGGGCTGTACCTTAGGTATAGGGTTTAGAGTAAATCAAAGTGAAGTTAGAGTCCTAGGCAGAAATGAACTTAGAAAATGAAGGAGATAGCCTAAATATCCAAACCAAATTCAAGAATGAGAAAGAAAGGAAAGTTCCTGTTCTATTAAAAAATGAGGAATTTGCAACTGTGAACAGGTTAAAAACAATGATTAGGAAGCCACACTAGAAGAGAAGAGGGCTTTCTAGACACCTGTTGCCTCATGCTTGGTCTGGAGTATGCTCTCTTTAGGGACTAAGGCTGTTCACATGTCAGGGGGCCTGAGTATTCTACCTTAGCTGAGTTGAGGTACAACATAAGGGACACATTTCTTGGAGGTAGGGTGTTCTAAGAGTAGCCCACCTGTGAAAAAAGTGCCCCCAATAGAGAAACTTCACCTGGAAAACAGGGTACATGTGTCAGTCAGAGGGCCCATGTCTTTTGCACAGGGCACATTTTGGGATTAATCACGCCTTAAGACAGGAAGAGAAACTTTGTTGAATAGTGGACCTCTTAATTGCTAGTAATCTCAGTGCTTACAATCTTACTCGAAAAACCAAAGAAGTTTAAAAGGCCAAATTGAATACTTGACACACAGACACACACACACAAGTCAGTTCTTTCTTGGTAGTATGACTGGTCCTTCCACACTTTCAGAAGAAGAATTATACCATGCACAAATTGATAAAATCATAACATAAAAACAATAAATTTTTATTTGTATTATCTGTATGACAGGAGAAATGCAAATTTGGTTATTTTATAATGGATATATATAGTGTTTTTTTCAGTTGTCACACTTTATGTAGATCAATTTTTTTTGCAAATCCATTAAGTAAATATTTATTGAATATGTACAGTAGATGGAAACATCATAGCAGTAAGCTTTCCTAAATGAGAATAATATTTCATTGCATGTACAGCAATGTTTACAATTGCAGTTACAACAATTAGGGATGAATTCAGATAAATGTAACAAAAGTCATGACTTACAGTGACTTAGCCAAAGGAAAGTTTATGCTTACATTTTTTCATGTAGTAATTAAATCTAGAAATAGAAGCTCTGATATTGGCTTATAGGTACAATAACATCGGTATAGATATCTTTGCAGTTCTCTTGGTCTTTCCTTTAAGACGGCAAAATGGATGCACCAGCTCTAGGAATCATGGCCACATTTAAAGTATAGAGAAGGAGGAGCAGTGAGCCCAGATGTATCTATCTCTTTTATCAGGACAGCTAGAGACTTCTAAGAAATACTTCTCTTGGACTTTCCTTTATGTCTTATTGGCTAGCACTCAATCACATGATTACTTATAACTATAGTAAAAGTAGGGAAATCAAGTATTTGGCAATGGGTAGTAGGGATATTATGATTGGTTTGGATTAATCATGATTCATTTCCAGGGGCTGGATATATTACTACCCTGAATATAATCAAGTTTTTAGTACTAAGGAAGGGCAGAGGGAGGGGAGATATTATTATTAGGCAAGTAAAAGTATCTGCCACATTTTGCTTCACATTTTCTATCTGTATGGAGTGCCATTTTATGCTTATTCAACACAAAATTTTAGGCATGTGGGCCACTCTACTAGGTAATCTGTTAAGTGCTAAACTATGTGCAAAATGATAAGTGAATATTACTATACACTTAAAAAGTACTGGCTTAGTCCAGAGAATCAAACCATTTGAATTTTATTTGGACATTTTTATCTTTGTGTTTATATATCCTCTGTCCTGTGTAAAGGAAAACACCTATAAACTACAAAACAACCATCAAATTATATAATAAAAGAATCCAACATGTTAATAATAATAATAAAAACAATGGCAAAGTAGTCAAAATATATGACATCCCATCTAACATCCTTAGCTAATGAGTGGCATGGCCGTGGACAACTTCTATTACCTGTGTAGTTGATTTCTTATCAGTAAATTTGGTTTCTGTAGTCCAAATTAACTCACTCTAAAACTCATAATGTTGGGGGCACCTGGGTGACTCAGTCGTTAAGTGTCCGCCTTCGGCTCAGGTCATGATCCCAGGGTCCTGGGATCGAGCTTCATATCGGGCTCCCTGCTCCACAGGAAGCCTGCTTTTCCCTCTCCCACTCCCCCTGTTTGTGTTCCCTCTCTTGCTGTGTCTCTCTGTCAAATAAATAAATAAATTCTTAAAAAAAAACAACTCATAATGTTGGTAAAATAAGATAAAAGGATTGGCTTGGAATTATCATATGGTTCAGAAGAAAACAATGAATAAATATTTGATTTTCTAATTTAAGTGAAAAATATAGCTGATATAATTAACTTAACTTAATCATTAACTTTTTATTTCAAAAATATTTTAAACATAGTTTATTAGAAGAACAACTGGAAAGAGAAAAAGAATACTATATATGTCAACCTGAGATGTGCCACATACATTCTTGTGTGGTTCTTAAAAGGTGCTGAATGTGAGAATAGTAAGCAAAAATGAGATAAATATTATACACTAAATTTAACTTATAGTATATGATATAATTTTAAATGATTATAATTTTCTCAAAGGAGACATTTGAAATATTGCAACTTAAATTTTATTGATTTTCTTCTCGCTGCATTGTCAGAAAAAAATAACAAATGTAACTGATTTTGTGAAATTATTTATGTCTTAGTATTTGTCATAGTTTCCTTACACAGAATTCCAAAATATAGTTATATAAATTATTGAACATTTGTCCAATTAAGTAATTATGCATAGGAAATATTTTTGTTGCATTTCTAGAAGAAAATGTTTTCATAATCTCTGCCTATCTACATTGTATATATATATATAGTAGCTACATTTGAAAAATCCATTTATAGTATAGGTTAGTGGAGGATTTTTCTGTAAATTGGCACCATTAGCATTAATTTATGATGCCAAAATTGAAAAATAAATGGTATAAAATAAAAGGAATTGAATGAGAAGTTACCTTTAAAATTCAAGGGTTAAAAAAATATGTTCAGTTTTGTAAGTACAGTCTTTGTGGTTGGTTCAATCAGTGCATTCAGATATAGTGCCTGAAATTTTTAAGTTGCACTTAATCAGATTGGCTGTGGAAATAGCCCTTTAGCAAAATTACATGCAGCTTTTAAAATTAAGGCCTTAGTGCTATAGGGTATAACAACTAACCTGTAGAGTCTTTAAAACACATCAGCAAAGTTAGGAAATATTTGGCACCTGGGAATTTTCTTTTGGCATTATTAGGGTTACACATATAGTCAAAGTATTCACGTCAGAAAGGTTTTCAATGAAAATTCCAGGTGTTTGACAAATGTGTTGCCTTATCCTCTTTAGACATATACAGCATGTTCATTCTTCCTAACAATTTCTCTTTTAAAAAAAATATGTAGGCATCAATAAATACCTTGACCTGATGCATGGTGTATATAGATAGTTTAGAATTTGAACAAAGGAAAAAACAGTACAGTATATGTATATTTGGCAGTTTGGGAAATATTTCCATCTCTTCTTAGTGACATATTGTAGTAGAAGTTTGTCATTCTTTTGGCTGCTTAGCGGCTTTCAAATATTCTACCTTTAAGTATTGGTGAGAGATAATGCCCCCTCCCAATTTAGAAGTGGAATGTGTCTGATACTTGCTTTCCTGGTATACAGATTACAGAGCAATGACTACATTTATCAATCAGATTCACCAGCCTCAGACTTTGAAGCAGGTATTAGTGATGCAAACAAGGCCAGAAACTCCTCTATTGTGTTGGAGATTCCAGGAAGATTCAATTCATAGAGCAGCGATGGCTGTTTTACTAGTGGTGGCATCCTGAATTTAGTGTTTTCAGTATTAGCAATGTAAAGTTCCCTTATCCAGTCCTCAGAGGTGAGCCAGTGTTATCTTCGACATACACTCTGCAGTATGATTTCCAGAGCTGTTCTTGGCTGCATAGCCCTGAGACTTGTTCTTTAAGTTCTCTTGGTACTTGTAGTGGCCAGGAGAATGTGTCTCACAAAGCTCCAATTATAGAAAGCTTAATTAACCAAGTGTTCAGCTGCTGTGGTCTGAATTTCATCACTGAGTTTGCACTCAGGCCATGCTTTGCACAGGCTACAGAGCCAGTAAGTGTATTCAGCAAGAATTCTAGGACAAGCACCCTGTTGGGTGACTGATGGCCTTGCCGAACTTTCTTTAAGACTGCGCTAAGGAGCTTTCTTCCTTTCGCCCCTCTTTCCTTCACCAGGCATCAGATTGTTGCGTGGTCTTACGGCTCTTCTAGCTGACCCAGATCCTTCCCAGTTTTCTTCTGAGGTGTGTTTCCCTAATGAAACTCTTATATTTTTAATCGAGTCTTGGTGTCTGCTTCTTGAGCTGGAACTACCACAGTTAGCATGCGAGCTAACACATTTTCTTCAACACATTCCTTTTCTGTTTAAATAAACCAGAGTTGGTTTTTGTTACTTTCAGAACATTCAAGGATATATATATATATATATATCCTTGAAAATATATATATGTATGTATACATACACACACACACACACACACACACACTGTAGAACCATTAAAAATTGGTATTAATTATATCTAAGCAAATCTAGTTACCATTCCTTGCCCTGAGGTTTTAGTTGAATCGGGTATATATTTACATACCTAACATTTCATCGAAATAATATTCACTAAAAATCATCCAAATTAAAGACTGAAAAGGTTATAAATGTTCTTGGTCTGTTTTAAGTGTAAATACTGTATCTAAACATTTACCAAGTCCCTTTCTGGAAAGAGTTGCTTGGAGTAAGAGAGTAGATTACTTAAGGGAAGTATCACAAAGTTAATACTATTCTTTAAGGATAATTCATAGTGGAACGATTTTAGATACTGAGTATGTAAATGGCGTGAAACATTTAAATAGAAAAAGTCAAATAAGATAAGCTACAGTATATTTTTGGTTTTTTAAATTATTATTTGTATGTAATAAAATGAGCAGACTTTAAATGAGAAGTTTTTATAGATTTGATAAAGTGAATGCATCTGTGTGACTAATTAAGATGTAAGACCTTTTCATCACACCAGTAAATTTCCCAGAGTCCCTTTCCAATCTATCTCCACTTCCCCAGGGCAAGAAATCTGATTTCCATCACTATAGTTTATGTAGTCTACTGATCCAAAAATTCACATAAATGGATACATACAATATGTCATTTTTGTTTATCTGGCTGCCTTGAATCAACAAGATGTCATTGATAGTCTTTCTTATTGTTGTATATATCAGCAGTTTGACCTTTTTATTGCTTAACAGTACCCAATTTTAGGAATACGTCAATTTGTTTATCCAGTCACCTATTAATTGGCATTTGGGTCATTTCCTTATAGATTATGATTGAAACTGCTGTGAACATTTTTATATAAGCTTTTTGTGGACATGTTTTCATTTTTCTTGGACAAATATCCAGGGATGTGTCACATAATAGATGAATTGCTGTGTCTTACAGTAAATTAATGTTCAACTTCATATTAGAAACTACTGAATTATTTTCCAAAGTGATTGCATTATTTTCTATCTCTACCAGTAATATGTGAAAATTATAGTTGCTCCTCACTGATTTTTTCTTTTGTGCTTCCATTTGTCTTCTTTTAGATTAATTATTATGTATTACTTTGTTTTCTTATCTCTTCTATTGTATTTTTAGGCATTCTTCTTTATGTAGTTTTTTTTAATGGTTCTAGGAGTAAAAACATACATTCCTTTTCTTTTTTTTTTAATTTTATTTTTTAAGTAATCCCCACATGGGGATTGAACTCACAACTCCAAGACTGAGCCAGCAAGGTGCCGAAAGGACATACCTTTCTAACTTAGTATAGTCTACTTTATAATACCCTCCATGTATTAGGTAAGAATCTGACAGCAGTGTAATTATATTTATACTTTTTCTTGTTCTTTGCTATTGTTATGTATTCTACTTCATCATGTGTTATAAACCTCATAATAGATAGCCGTTATGTTTTAACAAATGAAGTGACTTTTAACAAATCCAAGAAAATAATAAAAAATAATCTTTTGTATCTATAAATATAGACAGGAGTCCATCAAAATCCTAAAGGAGAACACAGGCAGCAACCTCTTCGACCTCAACCATAGCAACTTCTTCCTAGAAACATCGCCAAAGGAAGGGAAGCAAGGGCAAAAATGAACTATTGGGATTTCATCAAGATAATAAGCTTTTGCACAGCAAAAGAAACAGTCCACCAAACCAAGAGACAACCGACAGAATGGGAGAAGATATTTGCAAATGACATATCAGATAAAGGGCTAGTATCCAAAATCTATAAAGAACTTATCAAACTCAACACCCAAAGAACAAATAATCCAATCAAGAAATGGGCAGAAGACATGAACAGACATTTTTCCAAAGAAGACATCCAAATGGCCAACAGACACATGAAAAAGTGCTCCACATCGCTCGGCATCAGGGAAATCCAAATCAAAACCTCAATGAGATACCACCTGACATCAGTCAGAATGGCTAAAATTAACAAGTCAGGGATGGGGGTGGCTGGGTGATAGACATTGGGGAGGGTATGTGCTATGGTGAGAGCTGTGAATTGTGCAAGACTGTTGAATCACAGATCTGTACCTCTGAAACAAATAATGCAATATATGTTAAGAAAAAAAAAGAAGATAGCAGGAGGGGAAGAATGAAGGGGGGGAAATCGGAGGGGGAGACCAACCATGAGAGATGATGGACTCTGAAAAACAAACTGAGGGTTCTAGAGGGGAGGGGGGTGGGGGGATGGGTTAGCCTGGTGGTGGGTATTAAAGAGGGCATGTTCTGCGTGGAGCACAGGGTGTTATGCACAAACAATGAATCATGGAACCCTACATCAAAAACTAATGATGTATGGTGATTAACATAACAATAAAAAATTTAAAGAAAAAATATAAAATAAATATAGTTATCATTTCGGAGTCCTGTCCTTATTCTGGTTTATGTTTGGATGGTCTCTACTGACTGTTCTTCAACTTCACTGTTCCTTATTCTGTAGATTCCACTTTTTTTTTTAAGATTATTTATTTATTTATTTATTTATTTGAGAGAGAGAATGAGATAGAGAGATCATGAGAGGGGGGAGGGTCAGAGGAAGCAGACTCCCCGCTGAGCAGGGAGCCTGATGCGGGACTCAATCCCAGGACTCCAGGATCATGACCTGAGAGCGGAAGGTAGTCGCTTAAGCAACTGAGCCACCCAGGCACCCTGTGGATTCCACTTTTTATCTGTTATAATGTTGCTTTAACCTTCAGGCAAAAAATACTCTTACCTTTTATATAATGGAAAATGTCATTGCTTCTCTCTTATTCTGAAAATTTAATGTAAATTTATATATAGGGAAATATATATATCTAAAATGTCCACTTTGATGAGCTTGCAAAACATATACATTCATGTAACCATGATCCAATTAAGATATAGAACATTTCCAAATCCCTAGAAATTTACTTTATGCCTCCATTTATTCAATTCCTATATACTACCAGCAACTAATGTACTTGGATTTCATTTTTTGAAATATACTATTTTCTGAATATAGAATTTTGCGATAGCAGGATTCCCTTCCTCCCCTACCTACCCCCAGCACTTTTAAAGCTCCATTTTCTTCTGACTCTCATTGTTTTTGACTTGTCATTTGTCATTCGTACTACCTTTCCATAGTTTGAATGGTATGCAGTGTGTTTTTTTCTCTGTATTTAAATATTTTCTCTTTATTATTGGTTTACAGCAATTTGATTATAATGTGCCTAGAAGATGATACTCTCTCACATTTCATTGCCTCATTGTTTATTTCTTTTTTTTTTCCTCTCTAGTTTATGTTTGGATGATCTTCTGTGGCTCTTTAATTTCATTACTCCTCTCTGATCAATTTGCTATTAATTCTATCTTAAATTTATCTTCAAATATTGTTATTTTAATTATGCAATTTCAGTCTGTAGAATTTAAAAGCTCTCCTGAAACTGACGACAAGTTCACACTCCTCTCCTGCATCTTTGATTATAGAATCTTTTTTTTTAAGGGAGTATCTTTTTTTTTTAATATTGTATTTATTTATTTAACAGAGAGAGAGATAGCTAGAGCAGGAGCACAAGCAGGGCAAGTGGGAGAGGGAGAAGCAGGCTTCCTGCAGAGCGGGGCTCGATCCCAGGACCCTGGGATCATGACCTGAGCTGAAGGCAGGCGCTTAACAACTGAGCCGCCTAGGCGCCTCTGATTATAGATCTTTAACATATTTATAATTGTTATTTTATAGCACTTTTCTGCTAATATTAAAATCAGGATCATTTGTTGGTTTCTTTGAACTGACTGATATTTTTTCTTGGCATTCATCCCATTTTCTTGTTTCTTCACTTCTATAATTTTTAATTGCATACTGGACATTTTGGCATATTCATCATAGAGACTCAATTCTGTTGTCTTCCTCTGAATGGTGTTGAGATTTATTCTAGTAGTGAATTATTGGTGGATCACTTTTAATGTCTGTGGGCTAGGTTTTGTGTTCTGTTAAGGCATGTCTGCTTTAGTTTTGCCTTTAATACTAGGATGTAATTTTTATTCCTATGGCATGGCCTTTCTGGAGTTTCAGTGGAAAGCCTGAGATGTTTACCAAGTCTTTCTAAGATTTGAACTCAAATTCTGTGTCTTCTGCCATGGAAAAAACTACAATGTCTGCTTATCTCTTCCCATTTTCGAGTTGTTTTTCCCCCTGGATCCTTGAAGTCTTGCGTCTAAGTTTTGCAGTCTAAGTAATTTTAGAGCTCAGCCAAGGATTTGAGGGAAAGTTAGGTGCATTATTTTGGTATTTCTCCTTTTCCTTTTCCTTTTCAAGTTTCCTCTTTGAATTTTAGCCATTCTTGTAGTCCCCAACTCTTCAGGTTTCCAGACTGTGGTTTTCTGCTTGAGTTTGTGATCTTTCATTAATTTGTGTTTTCTCAAATTTGAAGACAATTTAAAATGTTGTTAGCATAAGAATGGTTATGGTAATATGCTCTTCCCCTCCTATCTATCCCATTCCATTCGATCTAGATTATTTGGAAGTAAGGCATAACAGTTTCGGGTAGAGTTAGAAAGTAGAGTCAACACATTTGTTTGTGTTAAAGCAGAGTATGCCAAAAACAAAGTTTCCTTTGTGGCCAGATATTCCCCAATTAAAGATGTTCATATGTTAATGTATATCTTTAAAATGTTCTGCCTCCATTGTCTTCTGGAATTTAATTATATAAAGGAGAATTTGGAGTTATTTTGGCATTTTTCCCTTCTCATCTTATTTCATCTTATCCCAAAATACTTGTAGAATGCCTTATTTATCATTGATATTTAAAAATTGTTAGAGTATGACTATGCATGGAATTCTTTGTATTTGTTTGGAAAGCAGCAAAATTTTTCCATTTATATACCCAAATTTTGTCTTAATTCCAAAAATATTAGGTTGTCTAGAATGATCTGTATATGTATAATTCCAATTTCTCTAATAAAAATATCTATATCTGTAGTTCTAAGTTCTGGTATCTAGTCTCCAACATCCTCCTCCAAATATTATATCTTTTTCACTATTCTTGCCTTCTGGAAGAATTTTTCCTTTGTTCTGTATTTTACTAATCTAATGTTCGGCCATTCATTTTTGGCAGTTTTTGGCTTTTTCCAGTGCAGTTTTTTGTTCTGCTCTTCAGCTTTCAATTCCTGATATAATTAATCTTTCTTTGCTTGTATGTTCATATCCTATTGCTCTTTTAGGGCTTTTGGCTCCTGCCTTATGAAGGTCAAATCTTTTATTTTATGAGGATTAGTAAAATCCACAAATCCTTAATTAGGAACTCACATGATACTTGCTAGGCATTGTATTTTCCACTGTGAATACAGTAGTGAGTTTACATTCTATTAGAGGATAGAAGGACATCAATAAAACAAAAATAAAAACGTAATTGTAAACACTTTGGGCAGGCTTACTGATAGAAATAAATTTGGGGGTGCTATAATGTGAGAGAGTAGTTTAAAAAAAAATTTTTTTATAGAGAGAGAGCGTGCCAAGTGGGGTGGAGGGAGGGAGGGCAGAGGGAGAAAGAGACTCTTAAGCAGGCTCCACTCCCAGCACAGAGCCCAATGAGGCTCTTGATCTCAAAACCCTGATATCATGACCTGAACCAAAACCAAGAGTTAAGACACTTAACCAATTGAGCCAACCAGGAGCCCTGAGAGAGTAATTTTTAATGAGTCTACTATTATCTCAGAATTTTAATGAGTCTACTATTATCTCAGAAATATAAATATGGGTCAGTAGCATAAAATGTATCAAAGTATATCATGATATTAACAAAGCAAAGCTTAGAATGTTCAAGAAACATCTAGGAGGCCTGGTGGTTAGAGTGGTTGAGTTCTGGGGGAAAGGAGTAGGAAAAGAGATAAGAGAAGTAACGGGAAGGAGCAGATTATGAAAAGTCTTGCACGACATTGTAAAGATTTTTATTTTTACCTCAAGTGTCATGGCAAGTCTTTGCAGTTTTTTTGAGTAGGACAAGTGACATTATCTGACATATTTTAAAAGACTCAGTCTGCTCTGTTAAGAAGCTATTTTAGGGAGACGAGAATTCTACCATTGAACCACCAATGCCCGCTCTGAGAAACAAACTGAGGGTTCTGGAGGGAGGGGGTGGGGGGCTGGGTTAGCCTGGTGATGGGTATTAAAGAGGGCACGTACTGCATGGAGCACTGGGTGTTATACGCAAACAATGAATCATGGAACACCACATCAAAAACTAATGATGTAAAGTATGGTGATTAACATAACATAATAATAATAAAAAAGATATTTTAGGAATGGAAGGATGGGAGCAGAAAGATGATCATTATGATATATTTTTTAATACTGCTGAGATCTTTTACTAATATTTTATATACTATTTTTCGCATCCACTTTCATGAGTAAGATTAGTTTATATGGTTTTCTAGTGCTCTTACTAGTTTTTGTCTCATGATTAAGCAAATTATTCCAGATTTGGTGAGTAGGAGCCCTTTTAAACCAGATCCATTGTCCTTTTGACACGGCTTCATCACATCTGAACAATTTATTCTCTTGTACTTTGAGATAGTCTAGAATTATAATTTCCACAGACCTAGAAACAGCAATTTCTTTCAAATAAGAAACCTAATCCTTATTTGTCGAGAATGGACTTAGAAAACCAAGATTTGGGCATTGAGGTATTTTGTATTTTTGAATCTGTTTTTGTCATTTAAATTCTTTCCAAGAAACTTATATTTTTTTTAAGATTTTATTTATTTATTTGACAGAGAAAGACACAGTGAGAGTGGGAGAGGGAGAAGCAAGCTTCCCACGGAGCAGGGAGCCCGACACGGGGCTCGATCCCAGGACCCCGGGATCATGACCTGAGCTGAAGGCAGATGCTTAACCGACTGAGACACCCAGGCGCCCCCCAAGAAATGTAATTTTATAGCTAAGTTTTCAAATTTACTGGCAAAATTGTGTTTATTTTACAGGGTTCTTTTATGCTTTTTACAAAGTCTTTATTGTACTTCTATTCCTAAATAGTCTTGGTTTTGCCCTTATGATAATATACTCATATAAACAGATTTGAGTTTTGAACAATTCTTTCTTGGGGGGTGGTTGGCATTTGTTTTCAGTTTCACTAATTTTTGCTTTAATTTTAATTTTTTTTCAATTTCCTTTGGGGTGATCACATTGATCTTCAATATTTTTAATTAAATGCTCCATATTCTTGTACAGATCTCCAGGTAATTCCTGTGTACAGCAAAGTTTGGGAACCAGGGGGTTGGGATATTCATTTGGTTACTCAAGCTTCTGTTCCTTGCTAACTGTGATAACAAATTAACATTTTTGATTTGTCTTTCTTAAATTTTATTTCTTATAATGCATACTAAAATCTAATGTTTCTTAAAGATGCTGCCCGATAATGACCTTTTAGGAAAATCAAGAGTTGGGCCTTTCATCTGTATCTGCGAAATGAAAGCAACAACCAGTACTGCAGAAAGAGGTTGTGTGTTTTTGAGACTAAAGAACCTTAGTTTAAAGTAAGAAATGATCAGAATGAAAGAAAATTTGAAATCCAAATTTATAATTAATAAACCTGTAATTATTGCTTTTTGAAAATTAATTTAATGACAACAGGGTTCTGCTTCTATTAAAGAGGAGTTGTTTTGGCAGGGGGAAAAGACAGATTCATCCTCCTAACACTGAGCCCAGATGAATGAGAATTCACCAGCAAAAAAAAAAATTCATCACAGTCCTATGCCACGTTCTTTTTCTACTGATCTTTCCTACTTGCCGGGTCTTCTTTCTCCCAATCTCTCCCTTCCCCCTCCTTACTTCATCATATTTGCAAATTCTTGCCATTTGGAACAGTTTTTAGAGCAATGGAAAAGTGATGCTTGAGAGGTGAAAGGCAATCACAAGCTGGCCTGGAATCAATCGATAGGGAGAGTTCTTGACGGCACTCACCAGCTGATTCCCAGCTGTGCTTGGGATGCGGCTGCTCAGCAGCCGTCCTAGCAATTTGGGTCCACACATGCTAATTGGTTTCAGATGAGACCAGAACAACTCATTTTACACTGTCCTCTTCCCAGTGCCCAAGGAATTGGAGGACATAATATAACACGGTCAAGGCAAAATCCCAGCTTCATGGAAATCCCATCACTTAAATTCTAGCCTGAATTGGATCTGATTGTGTCCTGGTAGTCCCTGTGTGGTGAGAAGGATTATTATAATGTTATTTCAGTGGTTAGTTGTGCTCACCCTGATGCTCTGGCTATGACCCTTCTATTTTACTCAGAACATCTTGCTTTACAAACACTGAATGTGTCCCTAATCATGTAATTAAGGAAAATGTTAGTGATCATGTTCCTAATGTGGAAAAGAAATAGTACAATTTTACCTTGTTCTCGCTAAATGCCTCCCCTTTTTAAATTTGAAACTTCAAATAAAATGAACACGCTTTCAGTATATATTCCTCTCATTTCTTCTTTCCTCTGATAAAAGGAAATAAATATAATTTCAGAATTTTTTTAGTGGAGACATTGAGTCCATCCAATTGCTAATTTCATAAACTGTAATGCTATTTTCAACTCCAAGTAAAATAACAAGATGTCCAGTAGTAGTGATTTAAACAATGAGGACCTATTAGCTAACATAAGAGGAAGTCTGGAAGCAAAGTGTTTCCAGGGTTAGTTCAGTAGCTGAAGAATGTTACAAAGGACCCAGGTGTTTAGCATCGCAATTAAACTCCCACTTACACTGTCCTCACTGTCACAGTGTGTGAGGGATGTCTGCACTCATGGTGACAAGATGGTGTCATTAGAGTCAAACATCACATCTTCAGAAAATACTATTAGTGGTGTTCTGGTCAATGTTTATATATGACCCACTCTCTGGAAAACAAAAACAAACAAAAAATCCTAATTTACAGCATTTGATGATTTCCATGTTGTGAATTTTCCCAACCATGGCCAATTTCAAGCTCCTCTATGGTGTCATTGAATGCAGCATACAGAAGTAACAATCATGAACCAGTGTGTGCTGGCTCTAGTATACCACTAGATGCCATCCAGAGTCAGGCAGAACTTTCTTTTATGATATCTAGAGAAGGAAAGCTTTCCCAGAAATCCTTAAACACCCTTATGTCTCATTGGTCTGGCTTGCATCTAATGCCTACCCTTAAGCTAACCACTGTCAAGGGGACTAAAATGATCATGACTGCTTGGAAAGATGAATCTACATTCACTCCTGGAAGCAGGGAGACCTACTTAAGTTTATAGGAGAGTAAATACCTCCAAAATATTGAAGCACTCTAGCAACTAGGAAGGGGATGAGAATGCCTGGTGGGTGGGCAAATAATAGGGTCTGCCAGAAGGACAAAACCAGACATACCATGTTCTTATGCACAAATACTCATGAGAAGGAGTGTAGAAATATAAGGATATACAATTTTTATTCTACTTCCAGCATCTTTTTATGAGTCTACCACAAAAACACACACACATCATTTGGAGGTGTCATCTTTTTGTTTGGGCAACTCCTGGAGCTTAGTCATGGTGAAACATCAAAGTGGAAGGAGATTACTAACTGAGTTGGCTCGAAGGCTCTTAGAGAGCACTTCAAACAGGGTGAATGGTTGGGAACAGCTAAAATTCCCCTAGAAAAACATCATCTCTTATAAGAAACATGACCCTAAACAATGTTAATATATTTTTGAACTTGAGCACTTTATTATCTGCTGTTCTATAGCACCTTTCTAAAGCATGCTAATCATTTCTATCAATCGAGATGTTTCCTTTTGCTTGAAAGAGTGAAGTCTTCCCCACAGAGGTATGCATTGCTGAGCTAATGACAGTAGCTAGGGATGGTTAAGAAGGGCTTGGGCAGACAAAAATACTGTATTTCCTTGAGGTCAAAAGAAAAGAAGCATATTTGTTCCTTTTGATTAATGGACAGTAATTCAAGTCTTTCTTTCCATTATGCTATTTTCCAGTGTCTTCTTGTTGTATTTTTTAATTTTTTATTGTTATGTTAATCACCATACATGACATCATTAGTTTTTGATGTAGTGTTCCATGATTCATTGTTTGTGCATAACACCCAGTGCCCCACGCAGAACATGCCCTCTTTAATACGCATCACCAGGCGAACCCATCCCCCCACCTCCCTCCCCTCTAGAACCCTCAGTTTGTTTTTCAGAGTCCATCATCTCTCATGGTTGGTCTCCCCCTCCGATTTCCCCCCCTTCATTCCTCCCCTCCTGCTATCTTCTTCTTCTTTTTTTTCTTAACATATATTGCATTATTTGTTTCAGAAGTACAGATCTGTGATTCAACAGTCTTGCACAATTCACAGCGCTCACTGTAGCACATACCCTCCCCAATGACTATCACCCAGCCACCCCATCCCTCCCAACACCCCACCACTCCAGCAACCCTCAGTTTGTTTCCTGAGATTAAGAATTCCTCATATCAGTGAGGTCATATGATCCATGTCTTTCTCTGATTGACTTATTTCGCTCAGCATAACACCCTCCAGTTCCATCCACGTCGTTGCAAATGGCAAGATCTCATCCCTTTTGAACTTGTTGTATTTTTATTCAAAGGAAGATGTCAGCTCTTGTTTTTAAGGTTCACCTCTCCTATGCATCCTTCATATTCCTCCTTTCCCAGTACCTTGCCCCTCACATACTCATACCACCTTACTTATGAATCTATATTTTTTTCTGTTTCTAGAGGAACTTGATTTTAGATTTTTTTGTTCCATTTGCCATTGTTAACTGTTATTTTTCTTACTGACAATGCAGAGGTGACATGAGCAGTTCAGACTTCTGCCCATTGTTATGAGGGTTTAGTAACCCTGCTGGTTCCACTTCTAGGCTATCAAATAAAGATGTAGGATGCCTTTACAAATTGAGGCGTTGATTCTTTAAGGTGGGGCAATGCACAATGTTGTCATACAGGAAGAACTCTTAATAATGCCTTTGTAATGGTAATGAGCTATCTGTTGCCACACAAGTTAGTAATGTTACATTGGTATTGGTCTACAGTACCTTTACTTGGTTTAACCTGTGTTATAATTAGCAATTCAACATTAACATTTGTTATATGTGCTGTCTTAAAAAATGTTTTCTTTTTCTCTTTTCTTTATTTTAAAGGAGTGGTAATCAGTTTGCTCTCTTTTGGTGGAGAACTTCTCAAGGTAAAGTATATTTCAATTTTAAAATGCATACTTAGATTTAAAAAAAAAGAAGTGTTGAGTAGATGTAAGGAAGCAACCCTTTGAGGTTGATAAACCTCCAAGAATGTGTGAATTTGTCAATGTTGGAAATCTTTGGAAAAGAAAAGTGATGCTTTGCCCTCAGTATCTTGGCAGTGCCTTGTGTGAAGTGCAGAAGATATGCTGAAGGAGATCTGGTGTCTCCTAGCTTTGTGTCTGTTCAATGATATAAATTTACTGGAGAGATCTATCTTATCACTGGGGTCTAAAAAAAGGGATTCCTTCACCAGGGGCACTTTATGAATATTTGTGTACCAGATAGTCATTTTGAAAGATGTTGTTTTCTTTGACCAGTTGTTTCAAGCATTCCATGGACACATATGATGAGAAAATAATCTAGTATTTATACTTTCACATAAAAATAATGATGCCATTTTGCTGATGCCAAATTTAGAAGGAATAGATTTCAAAACTGTTTCATATATATGATAGCTGTTCCTTTGTATACTAACAGGTAGGGCTGTTATATTTACATTCCTTGCTTCACTACTTATCTACACAGAAATTTTAAATTTGAGGAGTTTTTTAAGTTGGTGCTTCTCGATACCAAAATGTTTTAAAGAAATATAGATAATTTACTTATTACATTATTAGAGTAATTTAAAAATTTAAATTCGCAATCTGCTTTGCTCCCATGGTTACAAAGGTGAAATAAAGAACAAGCAAATTACTCAGAAACAAACGTAATTTACAATTTAATTCTTTTAAGCAACATTTCTCCTTCTATTTTATAATAACTGCCTGTGGTTACCACAGATTCCTGTTTAATCAAATTTTGATATGGGTATTTTTACCAAGTGCATATTCTACATTTTAAAAATTCAGTTTTTATTCTAGAATAGTTTTAGATTTATAGAAAAATTATAAAGATGGTACAGAGACTACCCATCTGCCCCCCATAATTTCCCCTATTATTAATATCTTACATTAGTATGTACAGTTATCACAGTTAATGAACCAGTATTGATATGTTATTCATAACTGATGTCTATACTTTTTGAGATTTCCTTAGTTTGCCCTCAGTGTCCTTTTTCTGTTCCATCCACGATATCACGTTACAATTAGTAGTCATGCTTCCTTAGCCTTCTCTTGGCTGTGACAGTTTCTCAGACTTCCCTTATTTCTGATGACCTTACCAATTTTGAGAAGTTCTGATCAGGTAGTTGGGTAGAATATCCCTTGATTTGGGCTCTTCTAAGGTTTTTCTCATAATTAGACTGATATTATAGGTTTTGGGGAGAAAGCCAAGTGCAGTTTTAAGTGCAAGTGTTTTATTCTGTCTTCCCATTTCATACTGTTGGTATTGTTTATGTTAGTGAAAGTACAGGTTAAGGTCTCCTGGAAACATGGTTATTAACTGCACTGTTTACCATAAAGTTGTAAGTAGATCATATAACAAAATTAAATTTTCCAAAGCAAGGAAATTCTTAACTCCAGCACAATTTTGCTTCCCTTTGAAATGAGTCAGACTATTATGAATTTTTAGTGGTGATTTCCTGACTTCTCAATCATAAATATACAGGACTAGAAAAGACCAATCCCCAATGCTCAGGAAGCTCTGTAGTATAAAACAGTAGTTTTCTAACTCATTGGTCATGAAAATCTCTGTTCAAATGAAATCTTACTTGGCTCCATAAACAAATAAATAAAAATAGAACTGGTCTGATTGAAGCAGTGCCCCAGAAGACTTACTTAGAGTATAACTGCAAATCCTTGTGTTCGATAGATTGGTAGAAAGAACAGGGAGCAAAAATACCTATTTCATATGATTCATATGAGGCTTCAGTAATATGTAAAGTGTCTAGTGTTGTGCATTTATGGCAAATGGTCACTCAAGAAATATCAGATCCCTTCTCAAACTATAATTTAGTAAATGTATCTTTACCCTGTCATTTGAATATATCTCTCTCTTTATGACTGTATCTAAGTGGGAAAGAACCCAATGAAATTACATAAAATATTTTCTAACATCTAAAACATACCATGCTTTAAACTGCTTTCCCAAGTCATGAATATTGTATTGGTGAGAGGTTTTAAAAACTACTGTCCCCATATATCATATTGCATTGAAAATATTATAGAGTATCTTGTCAGTCACACTAATCAATTATTAAACTGTATTTTCTAATAATAAAAAAATTCAAGTGTTGTCACTATCTAGTTTGTATTCCAAGAAGATGGTAGGAGTAATAGAGCTTAAAATGCAACAGAAAATTTGCACTAGTCTGAGCCACTACAGAATTCTAATGTACTCCACTGTGTCAATGTTTGACAAAAATTTTGCCATCAAAGGAACAAAAGTGTTGAAATGATAACCATAAAAATAATAATTTGTCTTTGGTGTTTGGAATACTTATGAATCTAAATAATAAATTTTATGAAGTGAAAAGGTCTTAATTACATTTGGTTATGGGTGGATGACTAATAACTTTTTAATGTGCTCCATTACTTTATATTTAGTAATTAATTGCAATATTACAAGGCATTATGTTAGTAATAATATTGCAATTGACTTTAAAATATTTTCACATCCATGGAAGGGAGGAAGTGAAAACAATTGCTTTTCCAGTTTTATAGATGGCATGAAGCAAAGCAAGGAACAATTCGGTAACTTTGGTGGATCGCAGGGATACTCATTGGAGAAATTGAGTGTCCTAAATCCTGAGTCAGTAACCTTTCCATTGAAGAATATGGCTGGTTTTGATAAATCTATTATAGTTGTAGTTTTTAAATTTGTTTTGTCCCTCTTTCCATATTTAGCTGAATGTTCTTTTTTTCTTTTTCTGAATCTTCCAACTGGTTTCAGTCAGATAAAATTCAATACCTAATATCTTTGGATTTGAAGTGGCAAATTTTTAAATGTGTGAAAGCATGATAAAGTGAGGTGACACACTATTATGTGTTTAGTTGAAGTTCTGGGTCATTGTCATATTGGTCAGAGCTTTACGCTTTGTGATTCTGTGCTATTATTTTTCTATTGAATTTATCCTGGGTGCTGGCCAGTATATTGCCTATGTCCTTTTTAGTTCACAAGACAAAAGGCAATAGATAAACTACTGTCAAACCACAACCACCACAAATAGTGATTACTAACATCATCTTCATTTACCAATGTCAAAATTGCTGTATCCTTTGTTTTATTACTAAAACCTGAATATCTTGGGAGTTTATTTGCTGTTTCTTAGAATGTTGGAGATAGCTAGAAAACACCTAGATGACTGACCTGTAGAACTAACTAGAAAGATGGAAATGATGGCAAGATACACTGTATTATTTTTATATCATTTATATTTATTTAGATAATTTTATATTTAATTAGAAAAAGCTCATATACAACATTGACATCACTAGACTTTTCTGGGTTCCCAGAGGTCATGTGAAACCGAATCCATTTCAGAAGACCAGATCCTGCCTCAGGTTGCCTTTGCTGAGCTATAACCCTTTTATTAAGAAATTACCATTCTGGGGCGCCTGGGTGGCTCAGTTGGTTGGGCGACTGCCTTCGGCTCAGGTCGTGATCCTGGAGTCCCGGGATCGAGTCCCGCATCGGGCTCCCCGCTCAGCGGGGAGCCTGCTTCTCCCCCTGACCCTCTTCCTTCTCGTGCTCTGTATCCCTCGTTCTCTCTCTCTCTCTCAAATAAATAAATAAAATCTTAAAAAAAAAAAAAGAAGAAATTACCATTCTGGGGACGCCTGGGTGGCTCAGTCAGTTAAGCATCTTCCTTCAGCTCAGGTCATGATCCCAGGGTCCTGGGATCAAATCCCACATCTGGTTCTCTGCTTAGTGGGGAATCTGCTGCCCTCTCTCCTCTGCCCCTCCCCCTGCTCATGCTCTTCCTCTCTCTTTCTCTCTCCGTCAAATAAATAAATAAAATCTTAAAAAAAAAAAAAAGAAATTACCATTCTGTCTGGCCAGCATCTCTTTTTCCACAAGCCATCCCTATTCCTTTGTCTTATTTTCATTATTTTAATGTGATGGTAGTTATTCACAATCCTTCATACGACATTTCAAGAAGATGGTGATGTTCAAGGCATATTTTTTTATTGACTTCTGTCCTCTGTAATACTTCTTGTCATCTCTGAATTTCCACTGTCATGCATTTTTACTTTTCTGGTGTACTTCTTTTTGTCCCGTGTGATAGTTACACGTGTGTGCATGTTTTATCTTCTCTATCTGAGCACATATTCTAGTAAAATAGCAAGAGCTGTGATTCACCTCTTGTTACCCACACTCTTAGTCTGTTGCTCAGTGTAGAGAGTCAGTGAACATTTATCGAAGTAAATCTTTCGACTACCACAGAATGACATTTCAGAAAAATGCAACTTTTGTTTAATATCTTTGAATGTTTACTATTGCTCAAATGTTACCAAAATCACTCAACTCAGAGCAGAATGTACCTCTGTGTTGGTGTGTATCTTTTGTTTTTAGTGTGGATTGTATTTTTTTCTCTCTCTTGGATTTTGTGCCTTCTAAGTATTTTCAACCTAGAGACTTCTCTAGCTTTCTGGATGTTTGCAAAAGCCATTTTCTACTTAAATTTATGTTTCACTTGTCATCGTTCTGTGTCATTTTCTTCAGCTTTTTAATAGTTTATATAGCTTACTAACTGCATGATGTTTAAGGTGTTTAGGTATCACATGGAGGCTTCATAAAATGAGGTCACATGGAGTTCAGAAATGTTTAGAAAAGGGAAAAAATCTTAGGAGGGTTCTTCTTGAGGTTAGCAGTTTAGACTCTCTTCACTGTTTGTACTCAAGATACAATATGCCACGCTAAGATTATCTGTTGTGAATCAGGCTAAAAGGAAAGTGAAAAACTGGGGCAAAGTAAGTGGTATCATATTTAAAGGAATACCTCAAATCCCTCGAGCCTGAGTCATTTATAATACATGTGCGTATGTGTGTAAATTCGTGGTAATTTTATTTTATTTTTTTAAAGATTTTGTTTATTTATTTGACAGAGAGAGAGAGAGAGACAGCAAGAGAGGGAACACAAGCAGGGGGAGTGGGAGAGGAAGAAGCAGGCTTCCAGCCAAGCAGGGAGCCCGACGTGGGGCTGGATCCCAGGACCCTGGGATCATGACCTGAGCCGAAGGCGGACGCTTAACGACTGAGCCACCCAGGCGCCCCTCGTGGTAATTTTAAAATGAAACGCTTATTAAGTTTGAAAAAGAAATTTAAAGAAAAGAACAATAACAGAAATTTCCATTGCTCTGCCTAAATTTATTGCTCACAATTGTGGAACATATGTCCCAAGCCATAAAGACATGAAGGAGGAGCTTCTGAGTCATTATTTCCTTTCTTCTTCTGGCCTGGAGGGAAGTAGAATTTAAGATAGTCATTTGTGCATCTAAACATACTACTCCAAATGTTGCCAGTCAGAGTATCCATGAGAGGAGAGAGAGCGGCAGACGGAAATGACCAAGAGCGGGCTTCTGGCTGGATAAAACATTTACACATAACTTCTGGCTTCCCCTCAAGTGGAGCTTTTGCGAGGGATTTATAGGTCAGATAGCTCAGCAGTTTCAGCCTGTTGCCCACTGTACCTTAACAAAGCTTGTGCGTGTTTGTACAGCTGGACTGGTAGCTGTGGGAGTCCCGAGAATCCCACAAGGCCCCGTCCTTTTACCTCCCCTTCGCCATTTACCAGCACACAAATACATACAGAATGGAACTGTCTGACTCGCAGGTTAAAGGCCCACAATTCAAGCCCTGTTTATTTTCTTTCCTTGATTTCCTGCTGGTACAGTGAGTAAATGGTATTTTTCCCCCTTGCTTTTTTTTTTTTTTTTTTTTGTCTATCAATGTTTGGTAGGGAATGAAAGAAATACCAATATTTTAACATAGTTTATGGAACTTGTTAGTACACTTTGGTGTACTATTTTGAATCTCTCTCTCTCTCTCTCCCTCCCTCTCTCTCCCTTCTCCCTCTCTCAGCTGCCCCTCCCCCTCACACACACACCTCTGTCTCCTTTCTCTCAAGGTCTTTCCATTCTCATCTCTTTCTCATATGTTTTTGGGAGAGGAATTATTTACCCAGAGGAAGGAAAAAAAAACATCCCCAAACTCTTCAAGTGTAACTTCACCCCAAGGAAGGGTGTTATTTTAATTACTGTTGAACCCATTCTGTAGGGAGGCCTGTAAATGCTTGATGCAACTCAGAGAGTGGCAGTTAATATGCCTTTTGAATCAGTGCCACAAACTACAAAGACTGCCATCTGGGGAGGTATTACGTTTGTAAGAAAAAAATAGTTGAGACTTTTCTTTAAATGAGCTTGTAAATTCCAGTCAATCTTAGGTTCATTTCATTTTTTTCCAAAAAAAAAATCCTCCCATATGAAATACTTAAAATTATATTAATTAACCAGAAAAGGAACAGCAATTCTGAATTTCAGCAAATATCACTGTACTCCTAGGTTTGATCTGCATGTTTATATTTTGGAGTTGTTTTTTTGTCATCCCAAGAGCAATTTCATCAAACTCCTTGAATTGGAAGAGAACTGAATTGATGAAGAAAAGTTTGTTTCCCCGTTCAGTATTCTTAAATTATCTTGTTTCTTCATACCAAAACAAGTTTTAATTAGAAAGCAAAAATAGTCTTTTAGTTAATTCTGGCATTTTGGTCATTCTTCATCTCCTGTGGGTGTTTTGGCAGATGATGCAGGAATGGAGGATTATTGGGAGTTCGACAAAACTGGTTGGAATTCAGGTCTCTCAGTGTAACTAGCACACTGTTCCAAGACAAGGCGTGAAACCTCAACTTCTTCATCTGGAAAATGGGAAAAATGGTCCTTGGCCAACTTCACAGGGTTGTTAGGGAATCAAATGATATGATGGCTGCCAAAGTGTTTTATACATGGAGAAATTTTATATAAATCTAAAGTAGTATTCTTTTTTCGAAGTTTTAAATTATTCTTGGTAGTTGAGCTTTTCCTTCTTTTTGGGGGGAGAATACTTTCATGGCAAATCCATAGTTAGTGGCAGGTATAAATTCTGAATTTCAGGGAGACCCTAAATCAGACATAAATTATTTTCTGTAAAAGTTGTGTTTGCATGGTATCTTTTAACAAATTTAGAGGTACCTGAAATATAATGGAAAAAAAAGCCTGATTATTTTAGTGTTAGATCCAATTGATCTCATTATAAATATTCAGGAAAACTGCCCATAATCTTATTTCAAAATAGTCCAGGATGCTTCAACTTCACACACTGTTGACATTTTAAATTGCTTAGCAGGAAACCTTGTGATACTTATCCCAAGTCCTTAGTTCAAAATCCCCTATGGAATTGCAAACCTAGAGGCACTGATTTAGTAAGGAGTATACACAAGAAACAGGCTCTGAGTTACATTGCACTTCATGTAACACCTTTGCCATTAAGGACTATTAGAAAGACTTTTTAAAAAATCTACATATTGCAAAAAAAAGCCACATGTTGCACTGAAAAGCAGTTCATACTATTCTGAGGGAATAATGGTTGAACAACTTTTCACTCAGGAATTTTTCTTCATTAAATATTTGAATTATCGTGTGGAACGTGTTTTTCCGTTTCCCCCTCTCATCTCCTTTCCCTTCCCATCCCTATGTGATCCCTGTCTATGGTTGTCTACATTTAAAAAAGTAGGTATCTCTAGAACAATGTTTATGTCAATGTCCACTTTCATGTCCTTATACCTGTCCATAACCACATCCAAATCCAAATCCATCCTTTGTCTAATAAGAATAAGAGGTCTTCCCAGAATATTTATTCTCATCATTTGGATTCTATTATAATCGTAGCATTTTCTTTAGCTGATAGCTTTTGCTCAAAAGTAAATATTTTATTTGAGCATAATTAACATTGTTCTTCAATTCGGAAAGTCTAGTAAAAACATTTATTTTTATTTTCCTTAAAACCGTTATCTGTATTTTTGTTTATTCCTTCTCCTTCCATTCTTTTCTACTCCACCTGACATTTGATCAATCTTTGCAGTAAATCTTTATTTGAAAAATAAAACATTTATATTCCTATGTGATGGATCAACTTAGGGCTTTGTACTCCTTGTGCTCCAATCATTCTGTGAAGCAGAATCTTTGTGAGAGTATGTTTGACCACACTGTACGATTGTACTGCTGATCTTAAGTCACTTACATGGTGGAACGGGTAGTAGACACCAGAAGTATCTGTTGCTCTCATAACGTTTCCACGAGGCTGACTAATTTGCTAATTGTGTGAGATAAATTTACATGGTTTGGCACATAGTTCTTGTAAGTGCCCAGCATTTACTTGTCCTTCAGCTGTCCTCTTACTTTATTAGTTTCTTACTCTAATAGATTCCAAAACATCCTTGAACAATCTGCTTAATAAAGAAGAGGAGCTCGTTGAAACTTACAGGCAACTTCTAGGTTCAGACCAGCAGCTAAGTACATTTTTTTGAGTGTCTTGGTTAAGGAAGCATTTACATTCAAAAATCTTTAATGAGTTTCTTAACTGAGTCAGAAGATGCAATCAAGATGTGTTTCCCCTGTGAAAAGTGGAAGATTGCTGTAGAGTATTAAAAGTTGAACAGCTGGCCACTGTTTATGAAAACAGCCAGGCTCTTATCCATAATACAGGAAAAAGAGTCAAAAGCCAAAGTCTCCTTTTTTTCAAGATACAGCTGGAAGATTTTCAGAGCTCAGGGAGAATTTTAAACATAGGGTAGACATACCTTTTCCCCCCTTGCAAATAGAGGAAAAAGAGGAATAAGAAAATATCTTCGGGGTAAAAATATCTTTATCAGTTCTACAGTTTATAGTCTACCAAACACAAGTATCTCTTTTGGGAAAAAATATTTTGTTAACTTTCACCAGAAGTAAGAACAGGTGAATTATGTAACCACTATATGAAAATAAGAGGGAAGTTAATTAATTAATGTAAAATGGAGGTAAAAGTATAAAACAAACATAGCTAAGGATTAGTTTTAATTCCTTTTACAGTCTCCTTATTGAAACAAATTAATGACTTTAGTTGAAGATACCTTTTCCAAATGTAATGAACAACTTTCTAAATCAGTTCTTTGTAATCCTGGAAACCTATCTGTTGTATTCCAGATTCAATGAGTCTTATGGCCAAAGGGATTTACTCAGAAAAGAAGCTCTGGATAGGGAAATTAAGGAGGAAGTAAACTGAATGCTTTATCTATACACTTTCTGTTCATTTTAATTTTATCACTTGGGGAAGTAAGTATCTATCTACTGGTAGAGAAAAATTTCATCTATCTTAAACATGAGTAGGAATCAGAGTTACAGAATTTGAGGAACCAAGAAAAAAAATCAAAGTTAAAATACAATTCATCCTACGTATAAACTTCCCTCTACTAGGCAGTTGTATTTTGGAAGTATCAGGATGATCCTATTTTAACAGATGCCATAAGTCTTGCAAGACAAAACAAAACAATACAAAACAAAAAGCCTTGTTGTCCAACAGTTAATAGGAATTTTGTTCAGCATCTTCCCCATGCGTAAAATCTATAAAATGCTCCATTTGATGCTTTTCTTTCTCTTTTAGAATGCTACTGAGTTCTGATAAAATGATCACAAGTTTGGGCAAGAGAATTCAAACCTTATGTGTGGAAAAATGAATATGCATTTATACCTTTTACAATGAAAACAAAACTGTATATTTAGTCCATTTGTTCAAGTAGGTTAAAGTTGAACTCTGAAGAAATCAAAATGAAATACAGCATGAGGTAAACAATGGTTTTTAAAATTTGCACACATCGTACATCTAGGTTTTCAAATAAATCAGGTTAAATTAGTTGTTATTTCATTTTATTGTCATCCTAAGCTGCTTATAAAATATGCAGTAGGTTTGTCATTTGCCTTAAAAAATAAGAGTGTGATTGTTTATTTCTTTTTTTGGGAAAGCAGTTTCTAATCTTATTAGGATTCTCCTAAGAGAGTGACCAGTAAAGCTAAAGATTTGGATTGTCCTTTGAGTAAAAACAAAATAGAAAAACTCCTCACATAGTCATTAAGTCTCATATGAAATGAAGCACTTATTTCTTTTCCTTGTTATCATTCTTTCTCCCTATAACAAGCATTCTTGAGTTAAAATCAACATGCAGCCAATTCTAGTTTCCTAAGACCTAGGGTGCATTCAGATATAAAATAAATGCTTTTAGTCTGAGCCAGTTAAACGGAAGGCTATACTTACTGTTGGTGTGGGTAGGATTCAGATGAGAGGGAGAATAAGAGAACCCCAATGGGAGAGGAAACAGTTCGGCAGCTTCAGGAGAGCCAGGGAAAGATAGTGGGGGGGTTGGTTAGGGGCTGTTTTAGGAGCTAGATGGTGGCAGAAGCTATAATGGACATAGCTCTGTGAAGAAGCCAGGTGCATCTCACAGCAAGTAAGAGGAGCAATGGGTTGTGAGATCCATATGCTCGGCTTTAGCCTTTTGGTCAGTGGAAGAAATGAGGTACCATGATGGCACACATCAGGGAAGTCCATGATCCTGTGCTTTCTTCTTGCCTTGGATCACTCTGCACTGGGCCATCCTCAAGGTAAATCAAGGGCTCTCTTGATACTCTATTAGTCTAACTGTGTTCTAAGCCTTGAATGTGGTCAAAAGCTGATGAAGAAATAGCATCAACATTCAACAGAATCCAGTTCTACCCTGTAGACATAATGTAAGCTATTTCTATCAGGTGACACAGATTTTGGGTGGAAACACTTGCTAAAATAAATAGTAAGCAACTTTTAAGACTACAATTTATATGTTTCTTTAATCCTTACATATTCTGCGTAGGTTAGGTAAGCTCTTTGAGCAATATTTTGAAGAGGAAATAATGTGATATGGCTGTTGAACTACTAGCAGTGATAGAGAACAGCAGTAACTGAAGTGATTCCCAAACAAAAGGCAATTAGGAAGACATATTTAATCTCACTGCCATATCATGATAAGCAGAAAACCAATTTATCAGTTTACTTTAGCATAATTTTTTTTTTAGATTTTTATTTATTTACTTGAGAGAGAGGGAGAGAGAGCACATGTGTGAGCCAGAGGGAGGGGCAGAGAGAGAGGAGAGAAAGAATCCCAAGCAGACTCTGCACTGAGCACAGAGCCCAAGGCAGGGCTCAATCCCAGGACCCTGAGATCACGACCTGAGCTGAAATTAAGAGTCAGAGGCTTAATGGACTGAGCCACCCAGGCGCCCCTACATTAGCGCAATTATTAACAAAATTACAATCGCTTTGAAGCCCGCTGATCTTTATAAAACCTACTGAATGACTGGGGCCCCTGGGTGGCTCATTTGGTTCAGCGTCCTAGATTTCAGCTCAGGTTTTGATCTCAGGGTGGTGGGACTGAGCCCTGCGTTGGGCTCTGCACTAAGGTCAGAGCCTGCCTAAGATTTTCTCGCTCTCTCTCTTCCCCTCTCCCTCTGTCCCTCACCCTCTCCCCTTTCTTTCTCTCTCTTCCTAAAAAGACAAAACAAAACAAACAAAAAAACTATTGAAGGATTAAAAATGTATCAATCCACAAAGTAGATTACTTTTATATTTAGAATTATATTAAATTTTCTTAATTATGGTTCTTTCCCATGGTACTGGAAATGCATTTTATGAATTTGTATGCATTCTAGGTTAGGTCTGTGAATAACAAGTGTCATTTCTAAATATATTTTACGGACAAGTCAGTTTTCACTTTACTTAAAAGAATCCCACACTGGAATAAATATCTTTGATCCGTTAGAAGAGGCATAGACACCAACTCCTTTTTATTTAATTTTATTTGTGGGTCTGGCTTCTAATCTCTACCATTCTGTCCTTGCCTCCATCTCAGACCTGTGTTGCTGACATTATACACTGGTCTATGAATTTGGGTTTTATCCTCTTAAATAAGAACAATACCTCGTTTAACTCCAGCTGAATAATTTGGGACAACACTCAATAACCAAGTGAGCAAGATTAATTTCCACCTGGCACTGCAGAGAATTCTGCTCTGTAGCAGAAAGTGTTGTTTTTGGAACAATGTTAGACACTCTCTACTATTTTACTGTCTCCTGACAGAAATTAATAGTGAAGGTCTTCTAGAGTCATTTATCAACAACCTTCTGAATTCACACTTTTACAAACCATGTATCCTCAGTTGAGGGAATATGTTGCCTGTGATTTTGCATCAAAATGTCAGTGGAAGGCAGATTCTGACCAGGGTAAGGTTTTTGGAGTAATTGATCCGGGTGACTTGGACTTTGGTTGGACTCCTTGAGACCTAGTCTTGAAAGAAGCTGAAAGGACCTTCAGCAGGGCTCTGAGTGATCCCACAAGAGATGTAAACACAGATGCAGCAGGCATAGGCAAGCAGCCCAGCAAAGAGCCTGGGCCAAAGTCCGAGCAGTTAGCACATTGTGAAGCAACGTACCCAAGCAGGCCCCAGAAAATAAACAAACTGTTGTGTGCATGTGTTTTTAAAAGAAAGCTTCAAAGTAGTCTTAAAATTTTATGAGAGGTCATGAAAATGGGAAGGATTCGATATGTTCTATTTATATCTTTTGCAAAAAAAAATGTACTTATAACATGCACTACCTTTGTGTATCTGTAATATAAAGGTGAAATGTCTGTTTAAAAGTAGTGTGCTTTTAGCTTCTATTAAGCATAGCCTGGGCCTTAGTATTCATTTTACCAAAAGCGTATGTTAAAAGGATATTAAAAATGTGCCACACCAATGCAAGGTAATAATAGGAGAAACTGGGGAAGGGGTAATATATGGTAACTCTATTACCTAACACTGTTCTAAAAACCCAAAGTATATTAATTTTTTAAATGTATTTATTTTTTTAAGATTTTATTTATTTGAGAGAGAGCATGAGCAGGTAGGAGGGGCAGAGGGAGAGAGAGAAGCAGCCTCCCCACTGAACAGGGAGCCCGATGGGGAGCTAGATAAGGGGCTCGATCCCAAGACCCTGGGATCATGACCTGAGCCGAAGGTAGATGCTTAACCGACTGAGCCACCCAGGCGTCCCCAATTTTTAAGATATTTTTAAAAGGATATTAAAACCAATACCATAATTCATGATGAGATAACTCTGTCTACTATCATAAAGTCAAGAAGTTTAGAAGTGCTTTTTGTATGTGCTTATAATGGAAACAAATGAATATTATGTAACCTGTAGGAATGTTTCCTTAAGAAAATAGACGAGACTAAAGTATATATGAAATATATTTTTTTTAAAAATAAGAACCTGCCCTCTCAGGGTTTTTGTGTAGAAAAAGGCAGACAGAATTAATGTGTGTGTGTGTGTGTATATATATATATATATATATATATATATATATATATATATATATCTTCTCTGTGTGGTTGGGGAAAGGTTTTGTAATAGTATTTTTCAGCAATGACAAAGATATATCTACAAAAGTTGATTTTAAAATCCTTCTACTGAGTAATTTAGTTAAGTATTAATATATTCAAATTAGCCCTCATTGTGTGTTGGTATGGGTATGGATAATGTGCTTTTTCCAAAATCTATTCCTAGAAAGAGAAGAGAGAGAAAGAGAGAGAGAAAAACACATTAACCAAAGTGTGATATTCTAGTAGAAACTATTAAAGGCATTTTTCAGTAGCGAGCTTTATTTCCAGCCATTTATCTTGTATCACTTCCTTTCTTTAAATATGACTTCTGATTTTACTTTGTCTGAGAAATAACAGCAAGTTGAGTAGAAAGTCCTGAAGTTAAAAAAAAAAGTCTGAAGTCTTCACAAAGAAAAATACTCTTTCTAATTCTGTTATGCGATTTCCAGTATCAGAATTTATAGAGGCCTGAAGTTCCTGGCACTACCTGACATAACTGGCATTATTTGATCTTTCTAACCACAGCACCCCAAAGCTGAAAAGAATCAGTCAGGTAGAATTCACATTTAGTTTTTCCTTCAATGAAATTCATTGTATAGTAGCATATGTTTAAAGGAATGTGTGAGTTTTATTGCAGGTCAGAAAGGCTGCAGTTCTAATCCATGATTCACAAAGAAAACAGAGCACACAAAGACCAGTGCAAGACTGCTGGGCTGGAGATTGGAAGGTTCTAGTGTGTAAACCATATTCCAGTCTGATAATGTGGGAAACAATAGGGTCATAAAAACGAAAACACTCCATGTGGATAGGAGACCGTCTTTGTTTTAGGGCTCTTTATGCTTTATTTAAAAGTTGTTGGTCAGATTCTTGCAAGGCTAGAATGATTCTGAGTATGGTGCTTTGTGAAGTGCATAAACCATTTGTGAACTCAAGGGGAATATTAAATATATTTCACTTGCCAAGAAGTTAATCAGTCAACCACAGATCCTTATTCAATACGATTTATTGAACACCTGCCATATTAGAAGGGCCGTAACAAGCCAGGTGGTGAACTGAAATGGCAACACTGCCCTCAAGGTGCTTATAATCAGAAGAAAATGAAGAGGATGGCAGCTAAAATGTACAAGGGCCTCCCGGTTTACACTATTTCACATACATTTACAAAGGATGGCTGGAGCTTGATCATTACATACAATACCATCATCATCAACAGCAAGTGGATATACATACATGGTCAGTTATAGGTATGTATGTATGTGTGCACGTGAGTGAGTGTGTGCACATGCAGAAGGGGGGCATTTGTCCTTAGTCTGGAATAGCTTTAGGGAAGAATGGAAGTTGAAACAGATTTCTGAAGAAATGGTAGGAAACAAGAAAGAGGCTTTGTAGTTGGGGACAGAATTCTGTGTTGTGACTGTTGGGAAAATAAATGCTGTGTCAAATTGTAGTAATCAAATAATCAAGTAATTATCTGTTAACTTCCCAATTCAAAGTATTAACGATTTTGAAACTAATTGGGAACAGTTAGAAGGTTTCGAGCGTGGAGTGATATAAATAAAAATTCACTTAAAGAAGCCTCTTCCGTCTTCTATTTGTGGGACAAGTGATTTAGACACTAGAGGCAGGCTGGTCTCACCACTTGAAGGTAAGAAGAGAAAAACTGATCCTTCTAATTATATTGGACGGTTCAGGACAGTTCAGAAGAAGTAGGGTTGGCTTTAAGTTAATTACACCCACTCTGTGTGCCTGTTAACTCATCAAGACAATTAGATTTATAATGAAAGATTGTTATGAAGATTGATGAAATAATATAAAAACATATGGCATGTGATAGACACTCAAATGGCTTAGTTTAATCTGAATCTAAAATACAAATCCAGGGGCGCCTGGGTGGCTCAGTCATTAAGTGTCTGCTTTCGGCTCAGGTCATGATCCCAGGGTCCTGGGACGGAGCCCCACATCGGGCTCCCTGCTCGGCGGGAAGCCTGCTTCTCCCTCTCCCATTCCCCCTGCTTGTGTTCCCTTCCTCGCTGTCTCTCTCTCTGTCAAATAAATAAATAAAAAATCTTAAAAAAAAAACAACAACAACAATTTTTTCAAAAACCCTCCTGAGTTGAATGGTTCTCATGTGGAACATGTTTTAACTCACTTTAATTTTATAGTTCTTTAAGTTTAAGGATTTCAGTCTTTTGAATATGTATTTATGTTTGTGACATGTAAATAAACAAGGGAAGTTTTTTGTGTGGTCGTTCTCTTGGAGTATCAACTTTTAAGTTAATCTGTTTTTGCAGTTCATCTTCTCTCTTTACTGATTCTGGGACTGTGGCAGTGTCAACCTGCCCTCCAGAATTGCTCCATTAAATGAGGTGGAAAGCAGCCGCTGCAGAGAATGCACTCATCAGATAACTCACCCTTTTCTCTCCTTTCTCTTCTGTATTCTTATTTACAACGTCAGTCCAAGTACAAACAGATGCAAGCCTAAGATAACTAACAATACTGAAAACAATCATTTGTATTTACCCAGCACTCTGTGGTTTATAAATGCTCCCAAGATTATTATGTTACTTGGAACAGACAGAGCAATTATTACTGTCACTGTTAACACCGAAGATTATTCTGAGACCTAAGCGGTTCGGAGAAATATCGCAGATCACAAAATTAATAAATGTTATGGCCGGATTGAAACCCAGATGTCCTTACACTAAGGACAGGACTCTCTACCATTCTGTACTGCTGTTGGCAGCTGGGTGGGCTTAAGGAGAGCAAGATAAGTAGACAGATGAAGGGCAAATTCATGCTAGCAGATAAGGGTAGAATGATAGGATAAGCCAGTGCTAATTTTATGTGTCAAGATAGATGACAATTTTTCAACCCAAGTTGTTTAAAAAATGCAGGTACTGAGATAAAATTAGGAATAAAAACCATATATATGCAAATAAATATCAGGAGCTTGAGAAAAGACTGGAATTAATTTTGCTAGAAAATGCACAAATAGCAGATTTCTAAGTTCTTTTAAAAGGGCTATAATACTTACATCAATTAATGCATAGGTCTTAATGCTTTGTGTTTAGGGAATATTTTCTAACTTTACTTGGTTATTTGTTGAATTAGTAATATGTTAATATTTTTCCAGTTGTAAAAATATAAGATAGGTTCCCTTCCAGGTCTGTCATCCTAAGCACACAGTTACCCTCCTATATCAGCCAGTGTTCAACAAGAGAGGTAAACCAATAGGACATAGGAGATAAAAAGATGGAAAGAAAGAAGATAGATACCCCAATCAAAAGATGCAGGCTATCAGATTGGATTAAAAAACAAAACCCATCAATATGCTGTCTGCAAGAGACTCATTTTAGACCCAAAGACACCCCCGGATTGAAAGTGAGGGGGTGGAAAACCATTTACCATGCTAATGGACACCAAAAGAAAGCTGGGGTGGCAATCCTTATATCAGACAAATTAGATTTGAAAACAAAGACTGTAAGAAGAGATGAGGAAGGACACTATATCCTACTTACAGGGTCTATCCAACAAGAAGATCTAACAATTGTAAATATCTATGCCCCTAACATGGGAGCAGCCAATTATATAAGGCAATTAATAACAAAAGTGAAGAAACACTTTGACAACAATACAATAATAGTGGGGGACTTTAACACCCCGCTGACTGAAATAGACAGATCATCTAAGCAAAAGATCAACAAGGAAATAAAGACTTTAAATGACACACTAAACCAAATGGACTTCACAGACATATTCAGAACATGCCATCCCAAAGAAACGGAATACACATTCTTCTCTAGTGCCCATGGAACATACTCCAGAATTGATCACATCCTAGGTCACAAATCAGGTCTCAACTGGTACCAAAAGATTGGGATTATTCCCTGCATATTTTCGGACCACAATGCTTTGAAACTAGCACTCAGTCACAAGAGGAAAGTCGGAAAGACCTCAAATACATGGAGGCTAAAGAGCATCCTACTAAAGAATGAATGGGTCAACCAGGAAAATAAAGAAGAATTAAAAAAATTCATGGAAACCAATGAAAATGAAAACACAACTGTTCAAAATCTTTGGGATGCAGCAAAGGCAGTCCTGAGAGGAAAGTATACAGCAATACAAGCCTTTCTCAAGAAACAAGAAAGGTCTCAAATACACAACCCAACCCTACACCTAAAGGAGCTGGAGAAAGAACAGCAAATAAAGCCTAAACCCAGCAGGAGAAGAGAAATGATAAAGATCAGAGCAGAAATCAATGAAATAGAAACCAAAAGAACAGTAGAACAGATCAACGAAATTAGGAGCTGGTTCTTTGAAAGAATTAACAAGATTGATAAACCCCTGGCCAGACTTACCAAAAAGAAAAGAGAAGTGACCCAAATCAACAAAATCATGAATGAAAGACGAGAGATCACAACCAACAGCAAAGAAATACAAACAATTATAAGAACACATTATGAGCAACTCTATGCCAGCAAATTAGATAACCTGGAAGAAATGGGTGCATTCCTAGAGATGTATCAACTACCAAAATTGAACCCGGAAGAAATAGAAAACCTGAAGGAAATTGAAGCAGTCATCCAAAATCTCCCAACAAACAAAAGCCCAGGACCAGATGGCTTCCCAGGGGAATTCTATCAGACATTTAAAGAAGAATTAATACCTATTCTCCTGAAACTGTTCCAAAAAATAGAAATGGAAGGAAAACTTCCAAACTCATTTTATGAGGCCACCATTACCTTGATCCCAAAACCAGACAAGGACCCCATCAAAAAGGTGAATTACAGACCAATATCCTTGATGAAGATGGATGCAAAAATTCTCACCAAAATACTAGCCAATAGGATCCAACAGTACATTAAAAGGATTATTCACCACAACCAAGTGGAATTTATCCTTGGGCTGCAAGGCTGGTTCAACATCCGCAAATCAATCAACGTGATACAATACATTAACAAAAGAAAGACCAAGAATCATATGATCCTCTCAATAGATGCAGAAAAAGCATTTGACAACGTACAGCATCCTTTCCTTTATTTTTTTTAAAGATTTTATTTATTTATTTGAGAGAGCAAGAATGAGAGAGAGAGAGAGAGCACATGAGAGGGGGGAGGGTCAGAGGGAGAAGCAGACTCCCTGCTGAGCAGCAGGGAGCCCGATGCGGGACTTGATCCCAGGACTCCAGGATCATGACCTGAGCCGAAGGCAGTCGCTTAAACAGCTGAGCCACCCAGGCGCCCCTAGAGCATTCTTTCTTGATCAAAACTCTTCAGAGTATAGGGATAGAGGGTACATACCTCAATATCATAAAAGCCATCTATGAAAACCCTACAGCGAATATCATTCTCAATGGGGAAAAGCTGAGAGCTTTTCCCCTAAGGTCAGGAATGCGGCAGGGATGTCCACTATCACCACTGCTATTCAACACAGTATTAGAAATCCTAGCCACAGCAATGAGACAACAAAAAGAAATCAAAGGCATCCAAATCAGCATAGAGGAAGTCAAATGCTCACTCTTTGCAGATGGTATGATACTGTATGTGGAAAACCCAAAAGACTCCACCCCAAAACTGCTAGACCTCGTACAGGAATTCAGTAAAGTAGCAGGATATAAAATCAATGCACAGAAATCAGTGGCATTCCTATACACCAACAAGACAGAAGAGAGACAAATCAAGGAGTTGATCCCATTTACAACTGCACCCAAAACCATAAGATACCTAGGAATAAATGTAACCAAAGAGGCAAAGGATCTGTACTCAGAAAACTATAAAATACTATGAAAGAAATTGAGGAAGACACCAAGAAATGGAAAAACGTTCCATGCTCATGGATTGGAAGAACAAACACTGTGAAGATGTCAGTGCTACCTAGAGCAATCTACACATTCAATGCAATCCCCATCAAAATACCATCCACTTTTTTCAAAGAAATGGAACAAATAATCCTAAAATTTGTATGGAACCAGAAGAGACCCCGAATAGCCAGAGGAATATTGAAAAAGAAAAGCAAAGCCAGCGGCATCATAATTCCGGACTTCCAGCTCTATTACAAAGCTATCATCATCAAGAGAGTATGGTACTGGCACAAAAACAGACACATAGATCAATGGAACAGAATCGAGAGCCCAGAAATGGACCCTCAACTCTATGGTCAACTCATCTTTGACAAAGCAGGAAAGAATGTCCAATGGCAAAAAGACAAGTCTCTTCAACAAATGGTGTTGGGAAAATTGGACAGCCACATGCAAAAGAATGAAACTGGACCATTTCCTTACACCACACACAAAAATAGACTCCAATTGGTTGAAAGACCTAAACGTGAGAAAGAAGTCCATCAAAATCCTAAAGGAGAACACAGGTAGCAACCTCTTCGACCTCAGCCACAGCAACTTCTTCCTAGAAACAACGCCAAAGCCAAGGGAAACAAGGGCAAAAATGAACTATTGGGATTTCATCAAGATAAAAAGCTTTTGCACAGCAAAAGAAACAGTCCACCAAACCAAAAGACAACCGACAGAATGGGAGAAAATATTTGCAAATGACATATCAGATAAAGGGCTAGTATCCAAAATCTATAAAGAACTTATCAAACTCAACACCCAAAGAACAAATAATCCAATCAAGAAATGGGCAGAAGACATGAACAGACATTTTTCCAAAGAAGACATCCAATGGCCAACAGACACATGAAAAAGTGCTCCACATCACTCGGCATCAGGGAAATCCAAATCAAAACTTCAATGAGATACCACCTCACACCAGTCAGAATGGCTAAAATTAACAGGTCAGGAAATGACAGATGTTGGCGGGGATGTGGAGAAAGGGGAACCCTCCTACACTGTTGGAGGGAATGCAAGCTGGTGCAGCCACTCTGGAAAACAGTATGGAGGTTCCTCAAATAGTTGAAAATAGAGCTACCATATGATCCCGAATGGCACTACTGGGTATTTACCACAAAGATACAAATGTGGGGATCCGAAGGGGTACGTACACCCCAATGTTTATAGCAGCAATGTCCACAGTAGCCAAACTGCGGAAAGAGCCAAGATGTCCATCGACAGATGAATGGATAAAGAAGAAGTGGTATATATACACAATGGAATATTATGCAGCCATCAAAAGGAATGAGATCTTGCCATTTGCAATGACGTGGATGGAACTGGAGGGTTTTATGCTGAATGCAATAAATCAGTCAGAGAAAGACGTGGATCATATGACCTCACTGATATGAGGAATTCTTAATCTCAGGAAACAAACTGAGGGTTGCTGGAGTGGTGGGGGGTGGGAGGGATGGGGTGGCTGGGCAATAGACATTGGGGAGGGTATGTGCTATGGTGAGCGCTGTGAATTGTGCAAGACTGTTGAATCACAGATCTGTACTTCTGAAACAAATAATGCAACATATGTTAAGAAAAAAGAAAAAGAAGAAGATAGCAGGAGGGGAAGAATGAAGGGGAGTAAGTCGGAGGGGGAGATGAACCATGAGAGACGATGGACTCTGAAAAACAAACTGAGGGTTCTAGAGGGGAGGAGGGTGGGGGGATGGGTTCGCCTGGTGGTGGGTATTAAAGAGGGCACATTCTGCGTGGAGCACTGGGTGTTATGCACAAACAATGAATCATGGAACACTACATCAAGAACTAATGATGTAATGTATGGTGATTAACAGAACAATAAGAAATTTTTTAAAAAAGAAAGAAGATAGATAATTTCTATCTCAAATGTCTCTATCTATGACATATATCATATGTATATTTACATAAGTTATATAATATATGTGTATATAAAGAGATTTATCACAAGACATTTGCTTATCTGATTGTGGAGTCTGACTAAGCAAGCCCCAGATTTGTAGGGCAACCAGTCAGGAAGGGAAGATCATGAACAGGTTGAAACTTCACAGACATGGGCAGAAGCTCTTCTCAGGTGGATTTTCTTTTTTCTCTCAGAGAAATCTCAGCCCTGCTTTTTTTTTTTTTTTTTTTTTTGCTTTCTAATAGATTCAGTCAAGTCACAAAGATTATCTAAGATAATCATTCTAATTCAAAGTTAACTGATTAGAAACTTCCCTGAAATAAGCCTCTTTCATATCTTGTATTGTTCTTTTAATATTATGTTGCATATTTGGCTACATAATATATTACTAATTTTTGCAGCACTATTCATTAGTGAGATTGTGATTTTGTTTTAGCTTTTGCTCTCTTTCAGATTTTGTTTTCAGTGTAATTTCAGCTTAACTTAATATAACTAGATGTGTCTTTTCTTCTGTTTTGTGAAAGTGTATATATCATTGGAATTTTCTATGCCATAATCGTTCAGTAGATTTTAACTGTGAATAGTGTTGGCTTGGGTCTTTTTTCAGAGAATGGAGAAAGGTAGCTCTTTGGCAAGTTTTCTATTTCTTTCAATGATTAAATTAGCCCACTCATAGTTTCTTTCCCTTTTGGAACAAATTTAAATAAATAACACATCCCTTAAAATGTATCTGCTTTGTTCAAATGTGGTTAAAAGCATCTGTGAAGATATACTTACTATCTCTGACACTTTGGAGAAATTTGTCTAGATTCTATATTCCTCAGTTTATTCATCTATAAAATAGAATCATATACTACCTTATAAGATTACTCTCAGGATTAAGTGAGTTAATAAATATTGTTTGTGTTTTGTTTTGTCCTTGTTGATTTCAAATTCTTTTTTTAAGTCAATTATTTAAAATTTATTTTATTATGTTATGTTAGTCCCCATACAGCACATCATTAGTTTTTGATGTAGTGTTCCATGATTCATTGTTTTTGAATAACACCCAGTGCTCCATGCAATATGTGTCCTCCTTAATACCCATCACTGGGCTAACCCATCCCCCCCCACCCCTCTCCCCTCTAAAACCCTCAGTTTGATTCTTTTTTTGTGAAGAAAAGGGAAACTGTGGCCTTTCTTCTCCATTTTCAAACCGGAAGTCTTCATCTGAGTCAAATTTTCTATTAAGAGAATTTTGGCAATATATTTGAAGAATTTTTAATCTAAATTCAAGTTATTTAATATATAGCATAGTAATTGTTTCAGGAGTAGAATTTAGTGATTCATCACTTGCATATAACACCCAGTGCTCATCCTAAGTGTCCTTCTTAATGCCCATCACCCATTTAGCCTATTCCCCCCCCCACCTCCTCGCCAGCAACCATCAGTTTGTTCTCTGTAGTTAAGAGTCTCTTATGGCTTGCCTCCCTCTCTGTTTTTATCTTATTTTATTTTTCCTTCTCTTCCCCTATGTTCATCTGTCTTGTTTCTTAAATTCTACATATGAGTGAAATCATATGATATTGGTCTTTCTCTGACTGACTTATTTCACTTAGCATAATACCCTCTAGTTCCATCCACATTGTTGCAAATGACAAGATTTCATTCTTTTAGGTCACCGAGTAATATTCCATTGTATATATATATACCATATCTTTATTCATTCATCAGTCAACAGACATTTGGGCTCTTTCTAGAATTTGTCTATTGTTGATAGTGCTGCTATAAACATGGGGGTGCATGTGCCTCTTCAAATCAGCATTTTTGTATCCTTTGGATAAACACTTAGTAGTATAATTGCTGGGTCATAGGGTAGCTCTATTTTTAACTTTTTGAGGAACCTCCACACTGTTTTCCAGAGTGGTTGCACCAGTTTGCATTCCTACCAACAATGCAAAATGGTTCCCTTTCTCTGAATCCTCGCCAACACCTTTTGTTTCCCGAGTTGTTCATTTTAGCCATTCTGAAAAGTGTGAGGTTGTATCTCACTGTGCTTTTGATTTATATTTCCCTGATGATGAGTGATGTTGAGCATCTTTTCATGTGTCTCTTAGCCATATGTACATCTTCTTTGGAAAAAGATCTATTCGTGTCTTCTGTCCATTTCTTACTGGATTATTTTTTTGGATGTTGAGTTTGATAAGTTCTTTATAGATTTTGGATACTAACCCTTTATCTGTCATTTGCAAATATCTGCTCCTTTTAGCTTTGTTGATTGTTTCCTTTGCTGTGCAGAAGCTTTTTATTTTGATGAAGTCCCAATAGTTTATTTTTGCTTTTATTTCCTTTGCCTTCAGAGATGTGTCTAGTAAGAAGTTGCTGCAGCCCAGTCAAATAGGTTCCTGCCAGTGTTCTCCTCTAGGATTTTGATGATTTCCTGTCTTACATTTAGGTCTTTCATCCATTTTGAGTATTTTTCTTTATGGTGTAAGAAAGTGGTCCAGTTTCATTGTTCTGCATGTGGCTGTCCAGGTTTCTGAACACCATTTGTTATAGAGACTGTTTTTTTTTTTTTCCCATTGAATATTCTTTCCTGCTTTGTCAACGATTAGTTGACCATATAGTTGTGGGTCCATTTCTGGGCTCTCTATTCTGTTCCATTGATCTATGCATCCGTTTTTGTGCCAGTACCATATTGTCTTGATGATTACAGCTTTGTAATACAGCTTGAAGTCCAGAATTGTGATGCCACCAGGTTTGGTTTTCTTTTTCACCATTAGGCTATTCAGGGTCTTTTCTTGTTACATACAAATTTTAGAATTGTTTGTTCTAGCTCTGTGAAAAGTGCTGGTGTTATTTTGATAGGGATTGCTTTGATTGTGTAGATTGCTTTAGGTAGTATAGACATTTTAACATATTTGTTCTTCCAATCCATGAGCATAGAATATTTTGCCATTTCTTTGTGTCTTGTTCAATTACTTTCATGAACATTCTATAGTTTTCGGTGTACAGATCTTTTACCTCTTTGGTTAGGTTTATTTCTAAGTATCTTACAATTTTTGGTGCAATTGTAAATGGGATCAATTCCTTGACTTCTCTTTCTGCTGTTTCATTATTGGTGTATAGAAATGCAACAGATGTTTGTATGTTGATTTTATATCCTGCAACTTTTCTGAATTCTTGTATCAGGTCTAGCAATTTTTTGGTGGAGGCTTTCAGGTTTTCCTTCTTTTCTTTTCTTTTTTTCTTGAGAGAGAGAGAGAGTAAGCAGGGGGAAGAGGGGCAGAGGGAGAGGGATAAAGAGACTCTGAAGGAGGTGCCACACCCAGTGGGGAGCCCAACATGGGGTTTGATCTCATACCCTAAGATCATGACCTGAGCAGAAATCAAGAGTCAGATGCTTAACCAACTGAGCCACCCAGGAGCCCCTGTTCCAGGTGTTCTATGTAGAGTATAATGTTCTCTGTAAATAGTGAAACTTTGACTTCTTCCTTGCTGATTTGGATGCCTTTTATTTTGTTTTATTGTTTGATTGCTGAGGCTAGGACTTCCAGTATTGTGTTGAACAACAGTGGTGAGAGTGGACATCCCTGTTGTGTTCCTTACTTTAGAGAAAAAGCTCTCAGTTTTCCCCATTGCAGATGATATCAGCTGCAGGTCTTTCTTATGTGGCCTTTATGACGTTGAGGGATTTTATCAAGAAAGGATGCTGTATTTTGTCAGATGCTTTTTTGCATCTATTGAGAGGATCATATGGTTCTTATCCTTTCTTTTATGAATGTGGTGTATCATGTTGATTGATCTGTGGATACTGAGCCACCCCTGAAACCGAGGAATAAATCCCACTTGATCATGGTGAATAATCCTTTTAATGTACTGTTGGATTTGATTAGCTACTATGTTGTTGAGAATTTTTCATCCATGTTTATCAGTGATATTGGTCTGTAATTCTCCTTTTTATTGGGGTCTTTGGTTTTGGAATCAAGGTAATGCTGGCCTCATAAAATGAGTTTGGAAATTTTCCTTCTATTTCTACCTTTTGGAACTGCTTCAGAAGAATAGATATGAATTCTTCTTTAAATGTTTGGTAGAATTCCCTTGGGAAGCCATTCAGTCCTGGACTCGTGTTTATTGAGAGATTTTTGATTACTGATTCAATTTCTTTGCTGGTTTTGGGTCTGTTCAAATTTTCTATTTCTTCCTGTTTCAGTTTTGGTAATTTATATGTTTCTAGGAATTTATCCATTTCTTCCAGATTACCTGATTTGTTGGCATATAATTGTTCATAATATTCTGTTATAATTGCTTGTATTTCTGTGGTGTTGGTTGTAGTCTTGCCTCTTTTATTTGTGATTTTATTTATCTGGGTCCTTTCTCTTTTCTATTTGATAAGTCTGGCTAGGGGTTTATCAATTTTGTTAATTCTTTCAAAGAACCAGCTAGTTTTGTTGATCTGTTCTACTGTTTTTTTGATTGCTATATCACTTATTTCTGCTCTGATCTTAATTATTTCCCTTCTTCATATTTGAAGATATTAAGCACTAAGTGTTAAGATAAAATTATTTTATGTGTCTTATGACCTTGCATTAGAATATGCTTCTCACTTCTTACTTGAGCGAGCTGGCCTACAGTAGGTCATGTTATGTGAATTCATTAGCTCATTAACACTGTAACACACGTTACAACTATGGATTGTTTACTCAGTTTCAGAGAAAATATGTTTAACTTATTTTTCAAAATTCCAGAATCCACCAGTAAGAGGACCACAATCCTACGTAGTTTTAGCATGCTGATTGGGAAAGAATGACATTCTTAAGGATACCTTCCATCAAGTACTAAGGCCAGTAATTGTTTTATTGACTCCGTTGTTTAAAAACATTAGATGTTTGTGTAGGCAAAGAATATTATGAACAACGTATTTCTTTTCCAGAGCATACCTCTTCTTTTGGGAAGGCGATATAGCTACTCTTTTTAAATTTTACAATGGAAAAATATATTAGATCTAAACATACTGATTTTGATTTTGTCATTAAAATCCCTATATGGACTCTTATTAAACACTTTCTGATCATATATCCTATTTCTCTTGCCCTCACTCATGCTGCTCCCGCCACACTGGCTTCCTTGTTATTCCTCAATCATGATAAGCTTATTTTAGACTCAGAGCTTCTTTTATATTTCTGTTCTCTATAGCTAGAATGCCTTTCCTCATGTCCAAATGGCTTGCTTCTTGCCTTCTTCAAGCCTCTGCCCAAATATCACCCTCTCAGGACTACTCTATTTAAATAGCAACATTGCTCTCCCCAACCTCTATTACCACCTGCTTATTCTCCCTAGTTCCCTTATTTTTCTTTATAGCTCTTTATACTTTCTAATATACTTTATCATTTTTTTGTCTATCACTTATTTTCCACCATTAAAATAAAACATAAACCTCATGGGAGAAGGACATTTTCCCCTATTTTATTTGCTACTCTATCCTTGATTTCTATCACAGTTCCTGGCATATAATAGATGCTCCATAAAATGTTTGTTGACTGAATGAAAGTATTGTCTGTCCCACTTAATCAATATCTGATTAATTACCACTATGGTCAGAAATGCAGATCAACTTTTAAATTATTATCATAATTTTGATTCAATACAGTAAGCTTTTCAAAGGCAGGAACTATTTATTTGCATTTTATCAGTTGGAACTCTTTAATTTGTGAGTAAAAGATTGACCTAGCCAAAAATTGGCTGTGTAACTAATCTATGTGAAAAGATTTCCACATTGCTTAAGTCAGAATTGACGTTATTTGAGCCAGAAATCAGCCTCTGGCTTTGCTTCCATTTTGTTGGTGTCAGTCTGGCTGAACAGCAGCTTTTAGGCCTGTATACACTCAGGTTTTAAGTCTTGAGAGAAGGATCAAGTCCAGTTCTCCAGTAGCTTCAGCCTCACCCAATCAACAGTGTCCTGGAACTGGGACTTGTAAACCTCTGATTACGCCATTCATCATCCAGTTTCTCTAGCCATATCCGGGTGTCTTCTGTTTGTCTAAGGACTAACTAAGCTCATGCCCTGCCCTTGAAATCAGGAAGTAGTTGCCAGGACCACATAGTCTGTGAGTGGAGAAGAAAGTGGTTAAACAGTAAGACCAGAGAAATAGACTCTAAATACTATATAAAGTACCTAGGTGGTCCATAAATACTGGTTGATCATGTTTCTCACAATCATTTTCTTTGCTTAATAATTACAACTTTGCAAATGCTTCATTTTTACTTAAATACCAGAGACGTGTGTGAAAAGTGATTTTTACCCTTTGAAATTATATTTTTAAATTTAATTTTGTTTTTCTTTAGGATCTCCAGATAATTGTCCTTCCCCTGCTCCTTTTATAGGAGAAAGTCAGCTTCAGTCAAGGGATACTGTTGTGGCAAATCCATAGAGTTCTCTGAGACAGTTGGAAAAATGAAGATGTAGTCTAGGTGGGGATCTTGCCTGTTCTTGTCCCGCCTTGGTGATATTTGCTACCTATTTTTTAAGCATAATCAAAATTAAGGTTAGGCTTTCCAAGACGTCAATCTACCAGAAGCACTAAAACATTACTGAAGTCCTTAAACCATATTAGAAATCTAAAACGATTTTAAAACAGTGGGTAGGGGTCTTGGAGGCTACTTAATAGTACGGTGGTACATGACATTTCTCCATTTGGCTATGGTACATAGAAGCTGTGGTGACATTTTTGCTGATTTTATATGGTGAACCAACATGTGAGTCAATAAGTGGATTTTATAGTTAGTTTATACATTTGCATAATAATAAAACAATTTGTATTTTTTGAAGCATTGTGTGTTGTTAAGAGGAAAAGTTTTAAATGCAGCTTAGAGTTGGAAATGAAACCACAGCCTAATGGAAAGACTTGAATGTAATGATCAGCTACTGCAAATGATGTATAATAAACTACCCAAACCATAGTGGCTAGCAACAATAAGCATTTATTCCTATATTTCTGGGTCTTCTGGTTGATGTTCAACCAGTATACAAGGGGCTTCATCTGGGTGTAGCTCTAAGCTGAGGATTTAGTTCTGCTCAATATGTATGCATGGAGATATGTGGTGCCTCCTTGAGTCTTGGTCTAGAAATTTCACAGTTACTTTCTTCCATATCTCATTTACTGAAGCATATTCAACCCAATATCTATGGTATGGGGAAATATCTTTTACCTTCCATGGAGAAAATGGAGAGTCTCAGAGCTAAAGTTGTGGATGTATAATTCTAACTTAAGAGTAGGTGAAGAATTGGAAGCAAAGATTCAATCATCCACATCAAGTAGCAACATATATATGCTAAACTATTTCTAAGTTGAGGTTAGGAGCTACAGGGTGATTCTTTTGTTGAGTTAGGGTTATAGATTAGGCCCTGTATTGGTTCTGTTTCTCCCGATGTGTATGTGTATGTGTGTGTCTGTTTGTGAATGTGTTTTATACACACATAAAGACTGGCAAGTCCCAAGATCTGCAGGGTGAGTGGGCAAGCTGGAGACCCACAAGAATTGATGATGTAGTTCCATTCTGAAGGCTAACAGGCATGATACCCAGGAAGAACAGAAGTTTTAGTTAAAATCTGAAGGAAGGAAAAAAGTTTGTGTCCCAGTTTGAAGGACATCAGGCAGGAAGAATTTTTTCTTACACAGAGAGGGTCAGCTTTTTTGTTCTATTCAGGCCTTGGTTGGATGAGGTCACTCATATAAGGGAGGACAATCTACTTTACTCAGTCTACCCATTTAAATGTTAATCTCATCCAAAAACATTTTCACAGAAACACCCAGAATAATGTTTGACCAAATACGTGGGCACTCTGTGACCCAGTCAAACTGATATGTTAAAATTAGTTATTACAAGCCCCGGTTTTGTTTGTTTTTGTCTTGACTTTTTATGACAAGAAAAGAGAAGCTGAGCGAATACTCCTTTTCTGTCTTTTTCTTACTGAATTCCCAACCTCTTTTCTAAATAAATAGTGAGCCAGCCAAACTTTGAAGAATATAGGTTTAAAGGGATACCAAATTATTAGCTTGTCTTGAGTGCCCACAGATCTTGGTCTGGCCCTGTTCCTCAGGTTTGTGCATGTGGCCCTTAGAAACTCAAGAGAGCGAAAGTTCCCTTTCCTTCAAGAGAGAACCACACTCTGTGGGAATCTGAAGTCTTTGTTCACATGACCTCATTGTGGAACTCAGCATTAAAACAGTGGGTAGGAATCTCTGAGGCTACTTAATAGTATGGTGGTACATGAAGTTTCTCCATTTGGCTGTGGTATGTAGAATTTGTGGTGACATTTTTGCTGATTCTATATGGTGAACCAAAGTGTGAGTCAATAAGTGGATTTTTATAATTCGTTTATCCATTTGCATAATAATAAGAGTGTCTGAAGGACAGGTTGGAGAAGCCACATCCTGCCTTTGGAAAAACAAAGTATCTGAGGTAGACTGTTGCCAGTTGAAATGTCATCTTTAGAGTATATTAAAAGTGGGATAGTTTGGAACCTGAATGTATAAAATGTCAAAAGAGAGTAGTCAAAAAAGGTTTCAGTATTGGTCCAAAGGAAAATGATCTAAATTTAATGAACACTTAAGACTGCATTGTCAGTTTTTATGATTGCCTTTAAGGAGAAGAGTAATGTGGGATTCTATTGCAGGATTCAAGAGAAAGTGCCTAAGAACATATTGTTTGGTGTGGTTAAGGGTGAATGTGTAGAAATGAGACTGAAAAGACAAGCTCTGGCTTTATCATTGAGGGCCTTGCTTGTGAAATTAGGGAACGTGAACTGCCTCTTATGGGTGTTATGGTCCATCAAGATGTTTAAGCAAGTGAGGGACAGAATTGTTCAGTTTCTGGGTAATTTGTACTGGTGATAGTAAGCAGGACAGAGGAAGACCTGATTAGAATTTTTTAAAGATCTAAATGTTGAAAAGATTCTGGTGGCACCAGAATTATGCAATTTAACTAATTTTACAATTTAAGCTAATATACAAAGCATATACAAATGTTGAAATTGAAGTAATGCCTAAATGTCATAATTATAACTTCTTTCCAGATATTCTGCTTTTAAAAAATCTGGGCAAATTCACTGAACCTAAGCTTTTCTCATATTTTATATTGTGTTTGCTTTACTGACACCCTAAGAATATGACTGTATCACCCACTGGGTGATCTAGCATTCCATGAGAATTTCAACGAAGGCGGTAACATTGGGGACGCACAGACAGCAGAAAATTTTAGAAGATAGAGTTGAGAGAACTTGGTGGCTGCCTGGCAAAAGAGAGGGTCAGGGATTTGGATGTTTCTAGCTTAGAACCATGGGTAGATTAAAATAAAAGGACATAGGAAAAAAGCAATGGTAATGGGATTGTAAAGGAAACATATGGTCAATCTAAAATGTAGATTAATTCTTATTGCATCACATCGAATCAGTTCTCAAGTAAGTTTCCTGGTGGTAGGAGAGTTTTTCTTCTAAATTTATTTAGATTAAGGTTGTATTTTTGAAAGTGGTGATTTAAATAACTTCCAGAACCTAATAGAGATTTAGAATAAAAAATTTATCTTGATATTATCTAGGAGTTTGTTTTTTGGGTTTTTTTTTTTTTTGATAACAGACATTGTCTACTTCCTTGGAGAAAGGCTGGTATTCATTACCAAATTGCAAGCTTTATAATTTTAGTCAATTATATATTATTGGTCATGCCTGTGAATGCCTTGAATTTCTTCAGCCAATGCCAATGATGAATATGGGTAGATGATTTGAAAAAAGTAAAGGAACTAAGTAGTTTCAGAGTCCTACTAAAGAACTCATTCCTGCTCTAGAATTCTGAAATCCCCTTCGTTTATTCAACAAATGTTCCTTTGACACAAACAAGCACACAAAATCTGTATGTAGTCCTGTTCTCTGCTTCGCTATGTGACACATGTAACCCATTCTTTTTGTACTAGTGTGTCTTTGACCTGAAATTATATTGGAAAAAGCTGGAATTAAATGGAGGCACTAATGAAGTAAATTTCTTTTTGTCTTATTGCTAATCATGGTACCCTTTGGAATGTTGTCAATGACTATTAACAGAAGTAAAAGAAGGTATTCAGACTAACTCAGCATGTGAATTCTCACCAAGAAATATGGCCTTTTCCATCCTTATTCTCCTTTCCATTTTTTTTCCTCCTTCTCTTCTCCCCCTCCTCCCCTATGGGTATCAAATGCAAACATATAAAAGGCAAATGGAGTTTACTTCTCAGGTTCTTATACTTGGTGATCTGGCTGTCTCCTGACATTAGTCTTCTTTTTTTCTTTTTCCTCTGAGAAAACATCAGCGTGAAGACGGTGACCCTGTGCACTTGTTTTAGATGAGGGTAAACAGAAAACGATATTACTTGCCTGAATGGAGTAGACTATCCCATGGAGGAGAATAATAGCTGTCTTCTAGTTTCTGTTTTTCTAAAAAGACCAGTGAGAACTTAAAAGGAGAAAGACCTGGAGAGGGGGTGAAAGATGATTACCTTAAGGATTAGAGCTGTTACCCTGGTGAAGTCTGCAAATACTGTTTCTAAGCGATGGGTTCAATGTCTCTCAAGTAAAATGAATTTCAACTAAGGGATTAGCAGTAAATCTTTACAGGAAAATATCTCTCAGTTAGTTATCCATTATGATAGTATTATTTCAATAAAAATAGATATTGTTTCACTCATTAACCAGTCTGTCATATAAATATTATTTAAAAAGAGCAGAAGAAATATACTATTTTTTGGAAAAGTTCAAATTGCTGAAATTTTATCACAAGTTTGGCTATTTTAAAATAAATTCATTAAAAATGATTTTTTTAAATGAAACACAGCATTGTTCTGGCTTTCTTAGTGACTTTACAAATTGAAATATTTTAAGTATTTTGTCAAAAATCTGGTAAATACAGGTTTCATAGATGCCTTATAATTTGCTATGTACTCTTGTTGGCATTTTTTATATTTAAGAAGTAATCAAAAACACATTGTGAGCTCAAGGAACAGCATATATGCTTCAGGTTAACACGGTAATGGCTCTGACCTTTAACCCTGATGCAACTGTTCTATGCTAACAGCTCTTTGTGAAAGGACACCAAATACTGAAGAAATTGGAAAGGTTAACAAAGTTAGCGGACAAAATAAACTTGATACTGAGAATGAACTTTCACATGTAGCAAAAAAATAAACACTATTCTCTTAAGCTGATCATCAAAGGATGTTTAAGATGCCTATATATGCTTCTTAGTGCTAAGTTCATACTCTCTTTTGAGAATTGTTTATACAGAGGGTTACCAAATTCATAGTGAGTCAATTACTGTAAATTCATAAGAACTAATATGTATGGGATTATTTTAAAACAACTGAAGTCCCAGCACCACTGGGGTGGCAATCATACTTAGGAACTTGCTATATTTTTCAAGTCATTTTCATGACATCCAAGTATAAGAGGCATTCCTAACTTACTTATGTAGACTTGAGTTGAATTATTCCCCAACATAATTTATAGAATTTGGGTCCAAAATATAACCTGAATTCTTGGCTGCAACAAGGTAATATAAAGCCTGACTTCTGTTACTGACACATTTTTAGAGGTTCACAGCTCAGACTGACTCTACAATGGGAATTACATATCAGATTACTTTTGTAGAAATGGAAAAGAGCAAAGTTACTGCAAAATTGTGTGTGATCACCAAGAACACAGTGTGGAAAGGTCACTTAAACAACACTGAAAAGATAGGTGTGTTTTTTTACTAGTTACTGCTTATCATCTAAACTGTTTTATTAACATTTCCTAAAAGCCACATAATGTCCTGAAGATGTAAAGATGATTTCTCTCTCCTGTGCACAAGTACCCCTTAAAGGAGATATCCCAGACTAAAACTCACCGAAGCACTCTTAATGTTATTTTTAGTAATGAGAAGTACAGGTTAGGAACTTTTTTTATTTCTCACTGTATCAAGAAAATAATGTTTACATGAAAAGCAAAGCAAAAGACAGACAAGAATGGTCATATCTGGTTTTGCATTTAAAAGTCCAATCCTTGATGCTTAAAAAAATAAAACTTCAGGTGGTCTTATTTTTTAACTCAACAAAGTTCCACTTGTTATATAAGTCGTCTTACTAATTTATTGTTGGGCTTTGAAAAAGCTTCTCCATTTTGCCGGTCTTCCAAAGTATTGGTTGATGTGGCTAGCAGTCTTTCAGAAAACAGCAGGATTAACAGGGTATTTGCACACCTGCAAAGCTCATTTAATGACTAAAATTGCAAATGCTGTACAAGTAAAACAAAAAAATGTATTTTTTAAGTTATTTAGTGACCACAGCTATATAACACTATTCAGACAACCAAGAATGTATGTCTATATATTATGTATCCCAAAACGTAGTTTTGATTGATTATTTTTCCATGTCAAGTATTTTGATTTGCTGGAAAAGATGATAAAATATCCTTAACAGAAATGGACAACTTTATGAGAAAATGACTGAGCAGCAAAAGCAAGAAAGTGATCTTGAGAATCTTAAAGTCAGCAGATAAATTAGAGGAGAAGAGAGAACATGTACATAAAGATGGTGAGCATGGCTGCTTTTCTTCTAAGGACTGGCATTCAGATGCATTGCATGCATACCTAGGCTAAATACGTTAACTTCCCTGGAAAGTGTTCTCGGGATGATTCACCCATCTTTCAGACATGTAATTTTTAGGCTTTTATTTATTGATCGTTTGATTTTTTTTTTTGATCAAGAGATTTTCATTTTGATGATTCCTAGGTTTCTTGAAAATTCTCTCACTTCTCATAAGATCATTTAAACTGAGGGCTAAGTTGTCACCCAGACTGAGTACGGCTTTCTAAGGAGGTAGGTTAGGAAGGGTTAACTGAGGTAGGGAAGGGTTAGGTATTAGGGACTAAAATTACAGCCAGAGCATTTGATACCATATAGGGATTCTACCTATTCCTCACTTCTGAGGCCCGTGGCAGACATATGTAATGAGCTAAGGATCTTGGATACACCCGCAGAATCTTCCTTGATGCTGAGCTCCAGGCAGCCACCATTAATCTCTTAAATTGGCTCACATAATGGTGAAATCTATTTGCCATCCTGCATTAGATTCCTGTTCTAAGCTTTAATATTTGCTCTTCCTCTCTTCCATGGAGATGATAACATCACTTTCTCCTTCACTGGCATGAGAACTACTCCTAAAGAAGGGCTATATGAAGACATTGTGCAACTTTTCCTTCTAAAGCTTTAGGACTACCCATGATAAACCCATTTGGATTGAAAGAGACTTTATCAAAGTTTCTCTAACAGATATAATTTACTTCTAAATCATTATTGCTCATTCTGTGTTCACTGTAGCACAAAATGAGTTAATCGTATTTTTGAGTTAATCTGAAATGGAATTCTTTTAAGATGTTGGGTTTCGTTTGTGAAAATGATTGTAGTTTATGCTACTGATATGATTTTACTGAGTGCAGGAACAAGAAATAAATGAGATTTCACATAAGTAGATGAGTTTGATGCTATTGACTTAAGGAGAAAAATGATCCTCAAAGGGCTTAAAATTACAGCTGCTAGAAATCAGCATCTAATGAATTAATGTCCTGCTTATATTTTTCAAACTGTAAACACTTTGCTACTTAAATTTTCAGCAATATTTGAGAATCAGTTTTCAACTCAAACTTCGGGCTTTGTAAAATGTGAATATAAGTGAACGGGTACTAAGTTATAGATGCGGCTGTAAATAAATGGTGATTTCTTGTGAGTATGAGGGCACATCTGCAAATTGTAGATTCAGCCTCTCTCTGTGTTTTCCCCAGTGTGACTCACTCAGTCATCACCTGGTTTGCGTTATTACTGACTCCCAACTATGTGAAACACTCAAACAGTTGGGATTCCTTTTGGAACACATACAAACAACCCAAATCTTCCAATTCAGATTATGTGGTTGGGCCAAAGACTGTTTTGAAGACAGGGAGGAAAACCTGAAGTCTGTCTGTGGCTACAGGGTGTGGTGTTGTGGGGTTGGTGGTATAGTTCTAGGGTGTTAGTTAAGATAGGAAGGTACTCAAGTTACATCCAGCGTAACATACCAAACTTGGAAAATCTCTCTCCCTCTTTTTCTTTTCTCTTTCTCTCTCCTTCCCTCCCTACCCCCCTCTCCTCCACCCTACCCCGCCTCACCCTTTCTCTCTCTTTCCATAGCAATTGCTAGCTAACCTTCCTGACAATGTAACCTGAGGTAGGTTACTTGGGGTAAACCAGAACATCATTTCTCTGCACTTTTTTTGTCCTTACAATCAAACCCACATCAAGTCTAAATAAAAGCTCATTCTGACTATCAATATTTATTTTATTTAGTTCTGTATAAGCTGCAGTGCCTGCTCATCTCTTCTTACCAAAACTCTTAAACTCCTTCAGTCCGATCACCACAAAATTTGCTGTGGATAGAAGCCTTTCATTATGCTGCCTTTGTTTCCTAATTTTTTGGACTTTTAAAATTTGAAAATAATTCCAATTCACCACTTTAAAGTGTACAATTCAGTGGTTTTTAGTATATTCACAAAGTTGTCAAGCCATCACCACTATCTAACTCCAGTACATGTTTGTCATCCCAGAAAGAAGCCCTGTGACCATTAGCAGTTCCTCCCCATTCTCCCCTCTTCCTAGCCTCTGGCAACAATTAATCTACTTTCTGTCTCTATGGATTTGCCTAGACTGAATACTTCATATAAATGGAATCATAAAATAGGTGGCCTTTTGTGACTGGCTTCTTTCACTAGGCATAATATTTTCCACATTCATCCATAGCTGAATAATATTCCATTATATGGATATAATGTATTTTATTTATCCATTTATCATTTGATGGACATTTCAGGGGAAATGTTTTTCCTTTTCTCTCTTTCTCTTCTTAGTTTTCTCTCTCTTTTTTGCCTCATGTTATTCTGGTTTTTGTTCTCCTTAGATATTTGTTATAGGTTATTTAATTTCACACATTGAAAATCCTTCTATTAACTTCTAAATTAATGCTTCTCAAACTTCAGTGTGTATATAAAACATGTAGGGCTCCTTTTATTTTTATTCAGTAGGTCAAGGAGTAAGCCCATGATACTCCATTTAACAGGTTCCCAGGTGATACTGATGCTGCTGATCTGTAGACTACAACTGTGTACCAAGGATTCTGACTGTATGTTCCATTGAAAGAGAATATTCTAAATAGTCTAGTTCATGCCAGACATACTTGTAGATGCTGTCACAAATTTTATATTTATCTAAATATTTCATTAACAACTATTTAGTACATGCCCAACTACTTTCACATAGTATTTAAGCAAGGTGTAGTTTAAAACAGAGGTTGGCAACCTAAGACCTGTGATTTTTGCCTGCCACCTGTTTTTGTAAATAAAACTTTATTAGAACCTAGCCACACACATTCATTTGCATGTTGTCTGTGGCTGCTTTGGACCACAACAGCAGAGTTGAGTAACTCTTACAGAAACAATATGGCTTGCTAATTGTGACAAAGACCACACGGTTTACAAAGCCTGATATAACTACTCTCTAGCCCTTTAGAGGAAAAAATTGCCCACCCCTGGCTTAAAGACTTCCTATGTTATGAAACAATTTAAATCAATGTACTACAGCGCAAATCTATGTATAGATTAAAGAACTTAGGGTAGAGAACTGCAATAATCACTAAGCACATTTCATCAAGATGAAATTGATGTTCATCAAGAACTTTCATACGGTACCACTTTTTAATGAGGGTACAACCAAAGGGTAAAAGTGTAGTCAGTATTTTCAACTACTTGAACATTTAAAGTTCGGTTTAACTCAACAATCTGTTAATTCTATGAATGTACCCAAGGAGCTGAGTATGACTGGAAAAAAAAGCAATTGTCACACAATAATTTTATGATCACTAAACTCAACTAGACCCTTAATGAATCACAGGAATTAATTCTCGAATCTGTTTGCATTCCCACACTCCTAGATGACTATCTATGCCTTTTCCTCAGACTTTCAACACCTCATATTCCATTCTCAGTCTTAACTGAGGACCACTTGTTTTCTACTAAAAAAATAAAATCTATCAGAAGAGAACTTCTATTTGTTCTTGTCACTACATTCTCTCTTACCTCATCTCAGCTCCAAACTCTGGTTTTGTTTTGTTACCACCAGATGAATTTTTTGTCCTCTTCACAAAGACCAGTCTCCTCACTTGTGCACAACACATCCTTAACTTTATCACCTACTTCAGGACATCATGGCAGCACTTTTTTCTTGCTCCTGCTTTGTCAAATTTGGCCACTCTACCTGATTTTTCCCATCATTATACAAACATGTTCTTATTTCTTTCATGTTAAAATAAAAGAAAGACTAAACTTTCTTGACTCCACTTGCCTCTTCATGAGTGTCCATTTTCTTTCCTTCCCTTGACAGCAAATGTGTTTGAAAGAGATGTCTGTACTTAGTCTCCAGATTTTTCCTTCCATTCTCTGTTAAGCCTGCCTTAAGATTTTATCCCCAAGCTTACGTGAAATTGTTCATGTTAGGGCCACCGTGATCTTCCCAATACAAATTTCAATGGCCATTCTCAATGCCAGATTTGTCAGTAGCCGTTTACACATCTGAGCAGTCACTTATTTTGTAACTTATTCATCCCTTGGTGTCTAAAACTCACACTCTTCTTATCTTCCTTCTATTACTCTAGTCATTCCCCCCCACACACTCCTTTTGCTCTTTTCTTTTCATTTACTTGACCTCCAAATATGGAGCCTCCTCCCTTCTTTATCTACACTCAATCCTTTCATGAATCATGGTTTATAATACCATATTTATGAGGATGGCTTCAAGATTTGTATCTCCAGCCCAAACTTCTCTATAACTCTGGATTTTTAAATCCAACTGTCCACATACCATCTCCATTTAGATATCCAGTGGGCCTCTCAAAATTAATGTGCCCACAGCTAAATTGCTGTCTTTCTCTTTCACCCTAAACCTTATCCTTCTGTCTTACTCATCTCAGCAAATGGTAATTTCATTTTTACAGTTGCTCAAACTGAAGAGCTTGGAATGATTCCTGATTCTTCTTTCTTTCACACCCCATATCCAATCGATCAAAACATCCTGTCAACACTTCCTTTAAGATACATCTGGAATCCAACCACATTTCTTTACTTCATAGCCACCATCCTTGTCCATTCTACCATCATCTCTCACCTGGATTATTGTAATAGTGTTGTGATGAGTATTCCTGCTTTCTGTTCTTTTCACCGTTTACTATTTTCCCTGCAGCAGCCAATGATACCATTGGAATACCGTGGCACTCTATACATCCTTCAGTGACTTTCCGTTTCACTCAGAGGAAAAGCCAATGTGTTTCCTATGGATTATAAGGAGCTATGCACCATCTATATGACTTATTCCCTACTCCTCTCCTCTTGCTCACTCAACTCAACAGCCTTCACCTCTTTGCTTTTTCATGAACCTGCCAGTCATATTTATGCCACGGAGCCTTTGTATTTTTAATTCTGTTTTCCTGGAGTACTCCCATGATATTCACATGGCTCCTTCCGTTATCTCCTCAGGTTTTAATTCTTTTCCTCTTAGGACTTCCTCCCTCATCTTACTTCCCTGATTTAATGTTCTCCATAGCGTTTATGACTCCCAAACTGACAATTTCTACCTGGATTATTTTGATTACTGTCTCTGTCTTTCCACTGAAATGTAAGCTTAATGAGATCAGGGATTTTTCCTTTGTGTTTACCGTTTTAAACCATAGAACTAAAGACTCAAAACGTTTGACTTCTGGATGAGAAGAGTTTCTCTGGATAAAGCAATTTCAGCCTAATGTTACCTCTCCCGAAGTTAACATCACTCCCTCAGGGTGATATTATCTGTCATTTGTCATTCTTTTTTTTTCTTTTTTTTCTCCTCCTTTGCTCTCCTAGATTAAAAGAAAGTAGTGGTGACTTTTGCCATCATTCAGAAATACTGTGTTGTTACAGTGCTTTCCCCACAAAATGTCTTCTTACATCTTGGATTAACAGTTACCAGGGCAGCTCTGTCTGCCTTTGAGTTGCTTTAGCCAGAGAAACTCCTGTCATCTCAAAACATTGACATGTTCTAATTAAAACAAACAAAAAAAGAAGCTTTTATTCCATAGAGAAGTCCTCTTTAGAAACAGGTTAGTTATTACAAGGGAGCATTGTAGATTTGAAAATTCATTTCCCATTTTCAGAAAACAAAGATAGCTTTTTTCAATATCCATGAAAGTTAAAAAATCGTCTTTTAAATCCTCTCCCAGAGGGGTTTATACCCATTCCATTTTGCCTTATTCCGACTCTTTAATCTCTACCTATTGACAGAAGAAATCCCATTCAAACTCCATGGAGCAGTCGTAAATTTGTTGCTAGCTCTGCCTTTATAAAATCTAGGCATTTAACATCTTATTAGTAAGATTAACATGTAAATATATTTTATGTTTATAATTATAATATATTTAGATTTGTCTCTGTAATTAGAAACTACTGTAAACCTTGCCCTCAAAAAAGTTCGATCTAAAAATTAAGACTAAATAATAAGTCAGACTTCCTGTTAGATTGCTCTCTTGCTTTGAGGAACTTTGCCAGCACAAAGAACCAGTCCACAGTAGACCCAGATAGTGGCTTTTGGCTAAACATCAAATGATTAACATTATTCATATGTATTCCAAAATACAAAAGCTGGCTATACTTCATACTGAATATAGAATTGTGCTATTTAATATTTTTAAATATTACCAAGGGATTTGATATTTTTTAAATTGATGCTATAGCACAATGATTTTTTTTAAATTGTGCCGTGGATTCTTTGGTTCTACATAGAATTGTATTTATATTGAACTCTAAATCTCACCTTTTTATATGCATATAACATTATGTGACTTCTCTATTCATTTTTTTACTTCCATGTGCCATCATGTTTTTCTTCTATCTTGTAACAGGGGAATAAATAGGCCCTTTCTCCAAATGTGAAACTTTGATAGTGTCCCTTGGTTCCATTTTTTTCTTATGTCCTAAAAGATTTTATTACATCAAGTGTTCCTCTGGGCCATCTGTCTTTATAAAGAATCCCTCTTTTTATTTTATTTATTTTTATTATTGTTATGTTAATCACCATACATTACATCATTAGTTATTGATGTAGTGTTCCATGATTCATTGTTTGCATATAACACCCAGTGCTCCATGCAGTACGTGCCCCCTTTAATACCCATCACCAGGCTAACCCATCCCCCCACCCCCTCCCCTCTAGAACCCTCAGTTTGTTTCTCAGAGTCCATAGTCTTTCATGGTTCATTTCCCCCCCTTCATTCTTCCCCTCCTGCTATCTTCTTCTTCTTTTTTTTTTTTTT